>NC_090728.1:18581618-18584118 GCF_036898095.1 Palaemon carinicauda | reverse complement strand
TGGGATCTCTTCTATTACAATCTGGAGTTTTTCATAATAATCATTTTTCCTTTTTTTCAGGGGAATCATTATTTAGTGCAAACCAAACTATAATGGTCATATTACACTGCTTTGATTTAAACTTTGTATGCAACAATCGACTATTTACAGCTCTCCATTTTCGCTCTTCATGTCGTTATCATTCTTACACCTTTTTCTTCCAAATTCCTTTGTTCTTCCTCAGCACACACACACATCTATATATATATATATATATATATATATATATATATATATATATAAATATATATATATATATATATATATATATATATATATATATATATATATATTGCCTTTGCATAAGATTTCTTTAGCAATCCGCTGATAACGTGGTTCACAGTCTTAGGGCAAAGATAGACAATATATTTCATAAATTCATTCGCTCGTGCTGCATCCTATTAATCTGATTCAATTATGTAAATTCGATTAAGTCTGTTCATGAGCGTAGCAAGTACAAAGTTAATGTTAATTAGCCTAATGAATTTCCAGTGATTAGTAGAGGACTCCAAGGAAATATGTTATCACCTATGTTGTTTATCCCCCTCATGGATTTTATAATACATAGAAAAGTTAGGGATAGCGGAAAAGGATTCAATTGGTAACCGGAAATTAGCGGACCTAGAGTATGCTAATGACGCTGTCAATATTATCAAAACGCAACAGGACATGCAAAACTTGTTTACCAGAATATATAAAATATCACAATGGGTTGATCTCAAGATAAATGGAAGAGAGAAAGAGATGATAACAGAATATGCAATGGAAAATTAAATATCATTCGAAGGACAAAGGATTAATGAGGTGAAATCTTTTTATATATTTAGGAACTATGATCTCTAACACATTGTCTTTAGAATTACATTTTGATGAAAGAACGAAAAAAAAGTAAGTCTGACAATTGCTAGGTTAAGTAAAAGTTGGAATTAAATCATCTGAAATTACAAATAAAACTTAGGCTATATATCAATTGAATAAGATCTGTGTTACCCTCTAAACATGATTGTGGTAGGACAATGAAAAAAAAAATCCAGCAAATTTTGTAGATTTGAAAACAAAGACTGTAGAAGAATTTTGGGAATTAAATGGCATGACAAGATTAAAAAGGAAACTGTAAGAGAGATTACTCAAGTAACATATGGGGATGAGATCTTAGTGAGGATATATGGAGATGGTTTGGGCATGCTCTTAGCACTTCCCAAGAGAGATTATTTCACGAAAGTTTCAACTTGGTTCCACAAGACACTAGAAGAGTTGAAAGACCCAGGCCTACATGGCTGAGGACTATGAAGCGTGAAGTAGGAGATGATGAATGGCAAAGTATTGATCTAAAATCTCAAGAAAGAGACGACTGTCAAAATCTAACTGAGACCCTTTGCGTCAGTAGCGGTAGGATGAAATGGTGATGAAGAAAAATCAGGCCTAATGTGCTTTTCAGAAGTGAATTTACAATCAAGATCCACACCTAGAATTTCAAATGAGTATTGTATGGTTAAAGAGGCATTATCAGTGAAAGTATTCAGATGTTGAGGAACCAGAGTCCTTGACCTTCATAAAATCATAGTTTGAGTTTTGATAGTGATAAACTTCATGCCCCGTAACTTGCACCATCCACTAATATTAGGTAGATCTGAATCAAAGGATTTACCAACCATAGGTTTACATTCAAGATATGGAAATAATCTAAAGAGAGTAACATAATCCAGATATGCAACGATCTTGTTTTCTATTTCAATCGACATATGATGCGTATATTGTATTAAAAGTACTAGGACGGCAGCACTAACAAGAGGAACACTAGTTACTACATTCCTATAGAGTTCGACACTCTTGAGCCCATCAACAATTATCCTTTTCAATCTATTATATAAAAATTAAATAATAATGTTAAGAAGAAAACACATACTTCATTATTTCTAAGTTTGAAAACAAGCAATCATGTGTTTTCTGTACAGCATTGGGAATTGTAAGAAGGGCATCAGATGCTCGAAGAGCTTAACGAAAGCCAAGCTTAAAATATGGAAAATCATAATTAATTGGACGTTTTTTCTAAATGAATTTCAAAAGTTTAAACTATATGGCGTACCATTAGTAATTCTCCAACAATTATGAATAGAACTGTTTGTTAACTTGCAGAAAATACCAAACATCTTAAAAGCTAAGAAATCCACAGACAAAGGAAAAAAAAAAAAACCATTTGGGTCTAAGCCTAAACTATCATTACTGTCAAGCAAGAATATTTTAATTTCTCGGGACCAAAAGAGATGAACAAATTAGTTTAGCAAAAGGAAAATGGGAATGACAAATATTGAGTTTCTCATTATCTTCCTTGCTGTCGAGTAAATAAGCTAAAAAGGTTACCTTATCCATTTGATTTGGGTAAAGAAGGAAAATTAATAGTTAATTCTACACAAAAGAGTGTTCTATTTATGTATGTATATATATATATATATATATATAT
>NC_090728.1:18566618-18571618 GCF_036898095.1 Palaemon carinicauda | reverse complement strand
CGCAGCGAAATGCATTGTGTTCACCTAACTTTCCTGATAGTAATCAGAAGCCTATTCCTTTACACTGTTCAAGCAATTATCTAATATCTTAGGCTCTGTCAATTGGTAATGCGAGATTTTGGCTTCAGCCCTCCTATGTAAATGGTAGGTATTTCTAGTTACATCCGCCAACTAAGTTGGGGGGAGGATATGTTTTTGCCTGTCTGTTTGTTTGACCGTTTGTCCGATTGTCTGTTTTTCTGTTTATTAGTTCATTAACAATTTCCTGCCCAAATTTATTTTCATAGAGTAATGAAACTTTGAGGGATTGCTTCTTTTGTCGAGATGTGGCAGTGGTTAAATTTTTTAGAACCCTAAGTCAAAGGTCATGATCAAGGTAAACCAAAATGTCTGGTGAATTAACCCTAACCACAAGTCAAAGTTTGCACATGCTGTCACACAATCTTCAAAGATGCCTATGGTGCAAATCGATTCTGGGAAAGGCAAGCAGTTTTTTTTTCAGAAATTGACTGCGGTGGTGGAGGTCTGCACTCCTAGAGTTATTTTCTAGTTTAGTTTTATTGACATGATTAAATTTCTAATGATAATGTCCAGAAACGAGTGGAATACCATGAAGAATTAGTTTTTTTAGTCAAATAAGCTAGTAAGACAGATGTGTATTTCTCCTTGGGTACTCCACGGTTGGTGAGAATATCTTTTAATATGGATAAGAATATATTTCTTCCCTCTTTCAAATATTTTGGTTAGGTCTTAGTTTGATCCATGGAATTTTACATGTCACCGCTATCCTTATTTCCCTAGTCTAAGGGTGCCTAATACTAGTTGTGTAACTTCACCACCATCTTTTAAATCCTGTATTGAGCAGAGTTCTTGGAGCACTAATTATTAATGGGGGTGGCTTAACAACTAGAGTTGAGTGTTTAGGGCATAGGTAGATAGAAGTATGAAATTTGGCACAGGTGCTCCGAAGAGGGTACTTTTCTCTTTTATAAGGATAGCCATCTTAGATCTAGTATGATTTACCTTTTAGAGATCAAAGACTAACATGGCTACTAATCGCGTATATGGGAGTTAGAAGTGTATGTTACCTAGTGCAACATATAGCACTATTGAAGTTAATGACTGAAAATAACCACCAATATTTAAAAGTTTTTGATAATCACCGTATCATTTCCACATATGGCGGTAAGGAAAACAATGAGTCTATTCGACGTTAATCCATACAGCATATTTCTATGCTTAAGACATGGATTATTTTCCTTGTGTGTTAGGCATTGCATATACTTTTGGTCGTACAAATGGAGGCTGATCAAAAATAGTTACAGGAATTTGAGCAAGATTTAGAACGTCCGTTGCCACCTTCTGGATGTTCATACCATGATTTATTATTCCTAGATTGGTAGTGTTTTTTTTTTTTCCATAATAGGCGAGACAGAGAGCAAAAAATAAGTAAAGGTTCTTCAAAAATGGATTGTGCTTTAGTATAAAAGGCCGCCTTTGTTGGGGAAGCATCTTAGAAAAACTTGAAAGCCTTGCTTTCACCGGCTATTTTTTTGGATTATGGCTGTGTCAATACAATTTCCTTTCGGTCGAATCTTGCATGCTGATACCTAAATATCCAAGGCCTTCGATGCTACAGCTGGCACAGAATTAAAGTTGTCAGATAATTCACGCTCACTGGCACCAGATGGCATTACTGTTATTGATGCTCTGTAAACTCAACTATGGTCTTTTTTGGGAAATTAAAACAAAGTAATACCTGTTCCATGGAAGGTCGAGGGGAAAGTAATCTTGCTATGATTATGACCTAGATAATGTAATGCACCTATAGTGAAGAGTCGTTTTTTGAAGGCAAGCAGCAGTAACTACACCATCTTCTTTGAAACGTTCAAACACGGACGTTATCAACCGGTATTCTAATGTCATAATTCTGTCATATGAAATAGTAACTCCTTTTCTATATATCATATTAATAAGCTTCCTGCTCAATGCTGCTACTTGAATATTCAACCCAAAATAGGTAGGAAGAAAGGGCTCATACAACAGGTTATGTTTTGTTTGAACATCATGATCTGCAGCCTGTTTAATTGAAATGAAAAGTATGGACTGTGCTATTGTAAGATACATGGCTGTATTCGTGACCCAGACCTGTTCTACTCAGGATCATTGAAACATGTGATTTGGGGCTAGCTGGTATAGAAATTTTCTAGCAGTTTGGTTTGAATCCGGCTATAAATATGAATCCCTCATGGTCGATGCTATCTTTCCTGATAATTTTTGCAGCATCTTCCAGATTATTTGTATTTTTAGAGGAATCCTGAACTTCCAGGGACTCTCTCAAAATGTTTTGTATGTTTGCTTTGAAAATAATGACTACATTTTTTCCTTCGTATTGCTACGATGCCTCATGAAAATGTTTGATGAAGAAAAGTTTCAACACACTCCTGTGTGCATATTTTCTGATAACAAAATTCTGAGGACAGTCTACGTGTTTAACATTTAACTTTTTTAGTGTAAACATTGAAGTGACACCATTTACTGACCTTTCCATACAATTTACTAGTTCTTTGACTGGCCTGTCAATACTACATTGGATCCTTCTCTCTCGTTACGGTTCATTTTCCCTATGCGTACACATACACCGAATAGTCTGGCCTATTCCTTACAGATTTCCTTTGTCCTCAAACACCTTTCAACACTGATATTACCAAACAATTCTTCTTCACCTAAGTGTTTAACACCTGTAGTGTAATTGTTCAGTGGCTACTTTCCTCTTGGTAAGGGCAGAGGAGACTCTTTAGCTTTGGTAAGCAGCTCTTCTAGGAGGACACTCCAAAATCAAACCATTGTTCTCTAGCATTGGGTAGTACCATAGCCTCTGTACCGTGGTCTTCTACTGTCTTGGGTTAGAGTTCGCTTGCTTGAGGGTACACTTGAGCACACTATTCTTAAGTTTTTAGTTTATATGGGAAATATTTTTTAATGATTACTGAACTCAAAATATTTTATTCTCCCTTGTTTCAAATCCTCACTGAGTTATTTTCTCTGCTGGGGCCCCTTGCTTTATAGCTCCTTGCTTATAAACTAGAGTTATAGCGTAGTAATAATAATAATAATAATAATAATAATAATAATAATAATCATAATAATAATAATAATAATAATAATAATAATAATAATAATAATAATAATAATAATAATAATAATAATAATAGTCAAATATTTTTTTTTTTCGAAAATGCTTTTGGTTTAACATTAAAATCAATAATTACAGATAATCATTTAAAACTTCAAGAAGGAAAACAATTGGGAATCAAAATGATTAATCTCCTAATTCTTAAATATCTTTATATTTAAATTTGTGCCCATAATTCAAAACATAAGAGACCTGAAAAGAAAAACCAGCATTAATAAAATGGCAGTCATTCTATACTGCAAGGATATGTTTCTAGAGTATCATCTAAATCATAAAAAGTACGAACAGTTTTAGAGAAAACTGGAAACAAATACATAATTTTTTACTCAACTGCAACGATCAGCCATCGTTGTAACATAATTTACTTTGTGAAGCACAAGAATTGTGAGGTATAAAGCAGATGCCTCGCAATTCATCGTTAAAGCACGTGTACAGTTGAATATTTCCCCAAACAAGAAAATGCTTGAGATATCTCATTATTTTCTTCTATACATTGTTGGACACTTCAAATGGTATTTTAAAAATTATCTTTATATATAAACTGAATTTTAATCCTGTAACAGCCAGGATTTACTGTATCACAGAACATTTATTAAACACTTAGTACATTCCTTTGGTAATGGTTGTGTTCCGAGAGCTATGTCAAAATTTAAACGGAAGAGATTGTGAAACCTAGAAACTTGTGATTCTACCGCTAGAGAGTTAACGGGTTTTTGACTAGCCAGAGAGTACTACATTGGATACCTCTCTCTAGTTGCGGTTCCTGTTTACTTTGCCTTCACATACACCGAGTAGCCTTACCAATTAATTCTTTATACCTTCTCCTCTGTCCTCATACATCTGACAGCACTGAGATTACAAAACAATTTTTCGCTGAAGGGGTTAACTACTGCACTGTAATTGTTCAGTGGCTACTTTCCACTTGGTAAAGGTAGAAAAGACTTTAGCTGTAGTAAGCAACTCTTCTAGGAGAAGAACACCCCAAAATCAAAGCATTGTTTTCTAGTCATGGGTAGTGCCATGGTCTCTGTAGCGTGAACTTTTACTGTCTTCGAATATTGTTATCTTGCTTGAGGGTACATTCGAGCACACTAATCTATCATATTTTTCTTCCTCTTGTTTTTTTTTATGCTTTAGTAGGTTTTAATTTTGAAAGATTTATTTTCGTTCTGTTACTGTTCAAAAAATATTTTATTTTATTGCTGTTACTGTTCACAAGATGTTTTATTTTATTATTTTTACTGTTCACAAAATTTCTTATTGTAGTTGTTCATAACTTTTCTTGTAGAATATTTATATCGTTATTTCCTTTCCTTTCTGGGCTATGCTTCCGTGTCGGAACCCTTAGCTTATAGCATCCTGATTTTTCTAGCTAGAGTTGTAGCTTAGCTAGTAATGATTATGTTAATAATGCAATTGGTATTTCAATCAGTCTTCCAATATTGGGGCGATCATTTAATTTTACGTATTGTTATTCAAATATTTCATTGTCTCCCTTCCTTTCTTTCTTATTTAAGCTTGGATTGTACGTACAGTACTATTGGACACAGGCATTTTTAAACACCCTTTCAACCATACTTGATCTGGTAACACTGACCATGCATCTTTAGACGTAGGATATTCTCTGTTGTCTGTCACCTCGCTTTCATTTCACAAATATTTAGGTTTTAATAATGCTGATATGATAATACGGTAATTCATCCCATTATTCAGGTAACCATTTTAGGCTTATTGTATTTATGCGTTTACTGTTATCTAAAAGAACCGGTTTCTTTTTCCCATTTCACTCTGGGTTTTCCTCCAT
>NC_090728.1:18544118-18559118 GCF_036898095.1 Palaemon carinicauda | reverse complement strand
TCCAGGGGGATCTGAATGTAAAGGATTGTCAGACTTATGAAAATTCTTATGCAACATGCAAAATGAACTAATTGAATGACGGTGCCAAAGATTAATATCTAAATCAGAAATAAGAAATTTAATAGACCGTAAGTTTCTGTCCAAGAAAATAAGACGAGATTCAGCAGCTGAACACTGCACAGGAGAACAATACTCAAAAAAGGTAGAATGAAAGAATTCAATCACTTCTTCAAAATACATTGATCACCGAAAATCTTAAAAGACTTTCTCAATAAGGCAATAATTCATTCAATTGAAGAAGACAAAGACTTAATCTGTTTCTCAAAAGTAAATTTGCAGTCGAGAATCACACCTAAAATTTTAAAAGAGTCATACAAATTTAAAGAAACATTATCAATATTGAAATCCGGATGTTGAGGAGCCACCGTCCTTGACCTACTTACAAACATACTTTGAGTTTTTTTAGGATTCAACTTCATACCCCATAATCTGCTTCATGCACTAATTTTATCTAAATCTCTATTAACTGATTTACCAACCCAAAATCTGTATTCAGGGGATGGAATTGATGCAAAGAGAGTAGTATCATCTGCATATGCAACAAGCTTGTTTTCTAGGCCAAACCACATGTCATGTGTATATAGTGTGATTGTAAATTGGGCCAAGAAAACTACCCTGTGGAACCCAGGATATCACATTCCTATACTCACTATGGTGCTCGTCAACAACAACTCTTTGAGATCAATTACTTAAAAAATCAATAATAATGCTAAGAAGTAACCCACCCACTCCCAACTGTTTGAGTTTGAAAAAAAAGGGCCTCACGATTAACACGGTCAAAGGCAGCAATAAAATCAAGGCCAATCATACGAACTTCCCGACCACAATCAAGGAATTTCTGCACAGCATTGGAGATTGTAAGAACGGCATCACATGCTCCAAGACCTTTACGAAAACCAAATTGTAAACTAGGGAATAGATGATTAACTTCAACAAACTTATTGAGACGTTTTACCAGAAGACGTTCAAAACTTTAGATGATATGGGATTTATGGAAATTGGGCGGTAAACAGTGGAACTTGAGCTACCAAAAACACATTTGCATAGAGGAGAAAGATTACCAAATCTCCAACAAGTGCTAAAAGCTCCTCTTCTTGCTAACTTGCGCAAAACAACAGATAACTTGTGAGCTAAGAAATCTGCTGTCTTTATAAAAAAGAAAGGAAAAATACCATTTGGGTCTAAACCTCCATAAGCATCAAGGTCTATCAACAGAGCCTTACGCTCACGAGATCGAAAAGCTAAACTAGTTATTTTAGCCTCAGGAGAAGAGGAACGAGGAAGTTCAAGTTTTTCATTGCTCTATTTACTGTCAAAAATATCAGCCAAAAGAGTTGCCTATTCCTTTGGACATTGAGTGACTGAGCCATCTGGTTTAAGTAGAAGAGGAACTGTTGCATCTACACAAAAGAATACAGATTTAAGGGTACAACACCATTTTTGTTCCTGAGTTGTATCAGAATGGGTTTCTTTTATGGTTAAATTGTACTCCTTTTCAGTTGAGGGATAAACTCTCTGAGCAAAAGCTCGAAGCTGAGTATAGTATTTCCAGGTTAAATCTGATCTGTTACCCTTCCAATGATGATAGGCTTCTTGCTTCTCCAAATAAGCACTTCTACAATCATCATTGAACACCGGTTTGTCCTTCACTCGGTACCTTGGCACACAAGAAGGGATACGCCTATCAATTATGTTGAATAGATTCTCATTCAAAGGGACAACAGGATCTACACTACTATATAATTGTGACCAATTCAAGCACAAAAGATCATGCAAAATCCCATTCCAGTCTGCATGGGATTTCATAGAAATTTTACAAGAGTGCGATTTATCAGGGACTAGCTAATCAGTCTTCACTACTAATGAAATCAAGGCATTATCAGATGTCCCGACGTAGAATCAACCTTTCTAGTTATAACGCCAGGGGAGTCAGTGTATATGAGGTCCAAGCAATTACCAGACCTGTGAGTAGCTTCATTTATGATTTTTCCATAGCTTGACTCAGAGGCAAAGTCTGAAGCTCTTAATCCAGGCCGATCGGTAGGAGATATAGAACTTAACAACCCCCTATGGTGAGCATTAAAATCACCAACAAAGACAAAAGAAGCCTTTCCATATTCTAATTGTATCTTAGCCATAAGGGGTATATATATATGTATATATATATATATATACATATACATATATATATATATATATATACACACACACACATATATATATATATATATATATACATGTATATATATATGTATATATATATACATATATATATAAATATATATATATATATATATATGTATATATATATATATATATATATTTATATATGTATATATATATATATATATACTTATATATATATATATATATATTTATATATATATATATATATATATATTACGAAGCAAGTCAAGTTTAGAGTTAAAATACAATGGTTTAATAATGATTTCATTATTATTTTGTTTTGTATTGGAAAGAGTATAGCCAGCCCATAAAATGAGTGTCTTTTAAGCAGATGTAAGTGTGATATATATTCAGATAAGTATGTGTAATTTTACATATTTTTTATGAATTAATTTAATTTCACGTATTTTTGTAACAAAATCTTATGTAACTGTTTGAGAGTGTTATTTGATCATACACAATATGAACAAGGGTTTAGTCGATGTTGTTTTATATTTCATGAGGTATTGCGTTGAGTTTGAGAGAGAATGCTCGGTAACATATGCTTTGGAAAATTATGTATGCGAGCTTTAGAAATTTCCCGAAGAGCCTGGTGATGGGTTGCTATATTATTATTTTCTTTTTGGGGGGGGGGTAGCTCAGGGAGAAAGGGTGGGCAGAGCTAGCTAACTGAGACAAATGAGTAGGAAAACGCTGATAGCATTGCAACGGTGTGGAGGATTAATTTTTGTTTTTATTTTTGAATAATTTGTGTTTGCCAAATCCAGAGAGAGAGAGAGAGAGAGAGAGAGGGTTTATGTTTGTGTCAGCAAGTGGAAGGTAGTTGGTGTATTGATTGTTAGTTTTGAGAAAGACGGTTCGTATAAATGAGGTTGTTTGTTTATGTTTTACCTGTCTTAGGACAGTGGTGCATGCCTTGGGCAACTGATTATTTTTCATTTGACTACCGCTAGAGGCAGGTGTGAATGCTGGGACTATTATTATTATTATTTATTACCAGCGTGGAAGTGTTTGTTTATTTTGACAGCCGTACTTCCTGCTTTGAAGAGATTTTTTTACACGGAATTGATTGTTGACGACCTGACTAATGATAAGAAAGTTGATACGGCCACTCTGAATCATATTATTGTGGAGGAGTTGGACCGAATGAAATTGTGATTGCTGTTGATGATTATGATGATGATGATGATGATGATAATAATAACCACGACCGCAATCAGGGGAGTAGTTGTGGAAAATTGCCACCCAGTGGACTGTTGACCACACAGAGCTGTGGTAGTTTGCTGCAAAAGACAGTTGGCAGTGTGTAGACGACTGTGTTGGTGTCAACATATAGTATATAAACATACAAATTCTGGTGTTGGTGTGCGGTGTAATTTCTAGTTTGTTAGGGCTTTTTTGGGTTTATATGAATGGTGTTTTGGTTATTATATTATTTGTGTCAAGATTTGATTGGTTTTAAGTGTTTATTTTGATTGTGGATGGTTTATGATTTATTTCTAGTTTTAAGAAACATAGTATTAAGGTTATGGTTTGTTTACATTTCCCTTCTGTCCAAGAGTCATGTTGATAACGTAAGGGGAAAGTTTGTGCAGAAGAGACATTTGTCAGTTAGTGGGATCAAGGGTGTGGAGGTTGTTATAGCAAAATCCCATCACAATATTTGGGCGCCCGAACAGGACTGCTGAGGTGGCATTTGAAGCTAGACTCTTTGACAAAGGACTGATAGAATAAGAAATTAGATTTAAAGTTAATGACAATGGGAGGCAAAATGAAGGCTTTAGAGGGGGAATTGCGGCGTCATAAAGAATGGGAGCAGAAGTTATTAGTTGAGAAAAAGAGGTTGCTGGTTGAGAATGAAAGGTTGAACTGTGAGAATGAGGCAATGCAGAAGGAGCTTAGAGAGTTAAAGGGAACAATAGAGAGAGTGAAAGAAGAGTTAGAGATTACGATACAAGAGAATGAGAGGGGAATGGTTGAGCTTATGGATGATCGGTTTGGGGTAATGACAGGTCAAATAATAAATATGATTGAAGAGTTCAAGGGTGAAGGCACAGTCAGAGGCATGGCTTCTGCTACGGGAAAAGGGTTGCTGGTGGAAGAAAAGGTTAGGTAAGTGATAATGGGAACGGAAGTGATAGTGAGTATAATAGTGATATTGAAGTTAAAGGGACTAGGTATAGTAAGGCTGAACAGAAATGTGAGAGAAAGGATGAAAGGAAAGGTAAAAGTGATGTGAAGAAAGAGAAGATAAAGTGTAAGGATGAAAGCAAGGAGGATCATAAATCGGTGAAAGTGGTGAGTGAGAAAAGGGCTATTATGAGTATAATCAAGGATAGGAGTACAAGTGGGGAATTAGATTCTTTATATTCTAGGCAAGAAGTAGGGAACAAGAAGGAAGGTAGTAGTGATGATAGCAGTGAGAATGAACGTGATGTGTGTAAGAGTGTGTTTATTAGAGAGGTACCTCGGTGTGAAAGGTTCAATGAGCATAGTAGTAGGGATGTATACGAGTTTTTCAAGGAGTATGAGAGGTATTGTCATGATAAGTATGGCGATAGTAAGAGTTTGGGCTAGGGAGTTAGGAGTATAATTGACTGGATATTTGTTGACGATGTATGGTGTGATAATGAGTGTGGGGGATGTTGAGTATGAAAGTGCTAATAAGAGAATAATTGAGTAGGTAAAACGTATGAAAGGTAGTGTTGTGTATAAGCGCAAGAATGATTTTGATGAGGCACGGATGAATGTAGGATAAGTGATATCAATGTATGGGGATGAAGGCATAAATGAGAATAAGGAATTAATGAAGAAGTTTTTGGCTACTGTACCTGAGAATGTTGCAGAGTTTATTAATTTGAAACATAAGGAGAAGATGAGGTGGTTGAAAGAAAGATTGACATGTAATGATATTTTAGAAATAGTTGAAGATTACGAGTTGGATAGGTGTATGAAAGAAAGTAAATCTGTGAGTGCAAGAACTGGAATGGATGAAAGTGTGCCAGAATTTGTTAGTTTTAGAGATGCTGGTATGAGAGGACGAGAAATGTAGGAATACATGTACGGACAAAGGAAGGGTTTAGGCAAGAAAATCAGGTTTGGAGATATAGGAGTGTTAGTGTGCAGCGAGGTAGGTCGGATAGTCGTGTCCGTGATGAAAAGTGTTATAGGTGTGGAAAGGAAGGTTATAAGAATAATGAATGTAGATGGGCTCTAGGTGCTTGTTACGAACTCCCTCTAGGAGGAAGCCATAACGGGTTCTTATATCTTAATCTCAAACCCAGTGACAAAAACACAAATCAGTAGGAGCAAGGAAAAACCAGAAAGACATAAGGGCAAAAATTTTCACAATATTTATTGCACAATAAATGCACGAACACTGATGGCTCCCAAAAAGTAATAAATTGAGGAAGTAAAAGATGCCATCATATAACTCAATGAGTCGCCTATAACTAAAACTAAACCGTACTCATAGCGAAGAAACCAAATCTTTAATCTAAAGTGACCCAAATAACATTTACCCACCACTCTAACCTATTACTCAATAGAAAAGAAAAAAGTGGAAACACATACAAAAAGAAACAATAATCCTACCTAGGACAATAATCTAAACCTTAATATTAAAGTACACACTCTTATGACACTGTCTCACATTACACCTTCAACAGCTTTCACAATAATTAATTATACAAATAGATTGGTCCTATGACACAGACCGGTACTAATATAGACGAGTCCATTTACTGCTCAAAAATTTTTTCACAGGACGTCACTCTCATCAGAAGAACTGCACTTCACAACCGTTGGTGGATATGCACACTTTTAGTCTACGGCTGGCCAAAATACAGAGGATGTTCCTCTTACCTGAGAGAAGACACCCTACATGCTCCAACAAGGCCACTCTGGTGCTGATACAGTAGATATATCCATCAAAGATGAAAATGGCTCTCGAGCCCTGCTCTACACCCAACTGCCAATGTCCAGATTAAGCCAGTAGGTCACTTAAACCAGAGTTGAATGTCCTACTCCCACTTGTATCTTCACATGTATAAATGCCTTTAAACTTAAGAAGCAGCTCAATAACAGCGGACAGATCAGCAGCTTCAGAGTCTTCAACGGCCTTGAACTAACCTCTTCAGAATACTTTAGGAGAGTCACAAGTCACCTCTCCTTACAACACTCCCAGTCACCAAAAAGAAAAATAAACAGTTACAAATTTGGCAAGGAAGTAAAAATACTGAGGAAGGCCGCACTTCAAACTGCACTCAATAGATGGCGCAACAAAAACTTAAGCTTTTTCAACCAAAGCAAATTAAACACTACATTTAACCAAATATATATACTAATGTAAAACCAACAGCAAAATACTTAACTTTTTTTTACAAAATTGTAAACAATATAAAAATGAAAGCCATCAGTGCGAAAAGGCAAAACAATAAGATTTTACTTTAAAATTATGTTACGGCCTGACAGTGCTTGTTTTGGATGTGATGAGGTAGGGCATAGAATTAGCGAGTGCAAAAAAGAGACAGTGGTTAAGTGTTATTGGTGTGGTATGACTGGGCATATAGCGAGTGGATGTATGAGTAAACGTACAAATGTGATTTACGGCAATTATTGTAAGAATGGTCATCATGCAAGGATGTGCGAGGAGCAGCGTGTTAAATGTACTGAATGTGGTTTAGTTGGGGATATAGCTAGGGTTTGTAGGAAGATGGGATTAGGCCAGTCAAAATGTTCAGGAATCGAGGTAGTCAGAGGGTTCAACTGGGTGAGTCCTCCTGTGTGTGTGGAAGGAATAGGATCAATGTTCATGAGAATGGGATGAATAATTGGTTGGAAATGAGTAAGTATGAACCTAGAATGCATGAAAAGTTAGGGTTTGAAAATATACAATGATTGTTAGTTGAATATAGGAAAAAGAAGCGTTTGAGATTACTTAGTGAGGAGAAAGTGCATGAGAAATTTATAGGTATAGGTAGGCATCCGAATATGCATGACAAGGGTGTAATTGTACAAGTAAGTATGAAAGATAAATGTGTTAATACAGGTGAATCATGGCTGAATATGAATGATACCTATAGTGCGTGTGGTTCTTCCTTAGATGACGTAAAAGAAAGTTTGACGGATGCGAGAATGAGAGATAGGAGAATGATAAGCAGTATGAATGATTCTTTAATTAAAGTAGAAAATGGTTTTGCAAAGAAAACAGGAATAAATGGGAAATCGGACTACCGCTGGTGTTATTCGAGGTACATAATTCTTATCAAGAAAGCATGGGATGTAACCCAAATGAAATGTTATTTTGACCAAAAGTACGACGACCGATTAAAATGTTTGCAGAAACATTGATGGATCGGGAGGAAACGGATGGAGAATATGTTAAGAATTTGAGGAAAAGGATCAGCGAGAAAAGGAAATTTTCTCAAGAAAGCCAGAAGACGAGTCAAGGAAAGATGAAGAAAAGGTTTAATATGAAAAGTAAGGACAGTCAGTTTTCAATAGGACAACAGCTATTAGTTTTCCTGCCGATAAAGAGATTCTTACTCACCAAGTTTCAAGGACCTTTCAACATTTTAGATATCCGTTACCTGACCTACGGTATCAAATACCCAGGACAAAGGAAAAAATAAAAGGAAAGTACACGTCAACGTACTAAAACCCTACTTGAGCGAAAATGAGACCGAAGCTTCACAAGTATGTATGGTGTAAACCATACCATCCATGGAAGACGGCAATGAACCAACCTGGCGAAGCATGATATACACCTTAGAGCAACATAAAGACCATTTAAACAATGCCCCTATCGACTGAGGCTTTATCACTGAGAAGTTATGAGAAAAGAAGTGTATTGAAAAGAGGATAGCCTGCCCGTAAAGTGAGCTCCTCTCATGCAGATATAAATTTGATATATAAGTTATGTAACACTTTAGTCATTAATTTTATTGTATTCTTTATTCAAGTTAGTATGTGTAAATTTACGTTATTTTCAAAAATTAACTTTTTATATCACATGTTTTTTTACAAAGAATTAATTCATCGGTTTGAGAGTGTTATTTCATCATAAAGGATATGAACAAGGGGTTAGGTAATGTTCTTTTATATTTCATGAGGTAATGCATTGTTTTTGAGAAAGAATGCTCAGTGTTTTGGAAAAATCTGTACATGTGCTTTGGAAATTTCGTGAAGGACCTAGTGACAGTATGTTATCTTTTCTTTTTTTTAGTTCGGGAACAAAGGGTAGGAGCACCTAGCTAGGAGAGTTGTCTTGTGGATGCGTTAGTGTCCATTTGAGAGTAGCCTGAAAACCACTGATTCGCCTCTAGACATTTTTATCAAGTTGGAAACTATGACGCCCTTAGGCAAACGGTGCCAAGTTTCCCAAATCTTTTGGAATCTTCTGGAAGTAGCTAGGATTCATATATATATATATATATATATATGTATATATATATATATATATATATATATGTGTGTGTGTGTGTGTTAAAAAGGTCACCATACGATACAACATGTGTATAAAAAGTAGGCGTATATTTTTAGACTATACATAGAACTTTTAGAGTTTTTGTACTTCATTTGTGAACTTAGTCACTAAAAAGTTTATAAAATTAGAAGACCGGTTTCGATGAATGGAAAAACACAAATATTCAGACAATACATATTAAAACCAATTACAAAACAGTTTCGGGTTTCTGGGACTTGTCCTCCCAAAATTGTCTTAGATCTTTTGGGTGGTATAATGCAATGTTTACCATGCAACTCCAGGTTCAGGTAGTTCTGATACTTGATCACTTGAGCAGTCGGTGGATGATGCACCTGTGAAGGAGGGACAGGGGAGAAAGCATCTCTTATCTTGGCACATATATTTCTACAATTACGGGTTTTGCTTCTCCTACATTTTTCTTCATTGATGTTGCCATCTAATATTCCCTTGTTACCCTGAAAGTTCATGTTTAAAGAGATCACAGCGCCTTTTTATCGATCTCCTCATTGCTTTGCCACGACACTTGTAAACAGTTTCTGCCTTGTTAAATGTCACAAGTGTGTCGAGCAGTGGCACTATAGTAGTTCCCAGTTCTGCAAGCTGCAATATGTTAATTTCTTCTGTCTTCCAACGAGCTGCCGATCTCCCGATGTAGTATTCCTAACAATCCTAACATGGAATCACCTAGACCGCTATCTTACCATCATATCTATTTGGGTTGTTATTTATCAGTTTTTTCCTTTGGGTATTCGCATACTGAAAAGCGATGTTATATCCCGGTGTCTCTTTACACACATCATTAGATGATTATTGGCGAGTTCTTTGTTGTGCAGAAGCAGCAGAAATGTTTTAAAAGCAGGTTGATCCTTTTTGTCAGGAGAGTAGAAATATATCTTTCTCGCTTTTTTGAGACAATTCTTGATAAAATATTTAGGGTAACATACGTTCATAAAGCTGTGTATTAAAAAGTCAATTTATTCATGAACATAAATAGGGTCACATTCACGATACGCACAGATAAACAGATTTGTTAAAACAGTTATTTTATCTTAATATAATGATATGCGAACAAATGAATGTAAGAATTGTGGTGTGTGCTCTTTATAAAAACAGAAACGAACTATCAAATCAAGAATTGGTAAGTGAGTGTCTGTATCTGTTTCCACACTGAAGTTTATGGAGGGAACATAGCTATCCAGTAAATTTAAAACCTTCTAAAAGCCTCCTCATTATGTTTGTATACAATGAAAATATCATCCACATACCAAATCCAAATCTCAGGTTTTATCTATCTATTTATTTATCAGGTTTTATTTAGCCATTAAAGGTCTTAGCGGAATACCTACTTTATGTATTTTCAGCGTACCATAGAAATGACTAAATGAAGGTAACCTAAATACCTGATTGATTCTACCCCATTAATCATTTCTCCTTTCAATGATATTTCCTCTTCCATTGCATACTCCGTTCTTGTCACATCTGTCTTTCTTCTGTTTATAGTGAGTCCAACCTCGTGGAATATTCCATGCAACCTGTTAAGCAAGTATTGCATATTCTGTGATTTTTCACTAACAAGGACAGCATCAGCATCATTTTCTAGGTCTGCTAAATTCCAATCACCACTCCAGTCCAATCCTTTTCCACCATTTCTAACTATTCTACGCAACAAAAACCAATGAGGAGGATAAACATCATAGGTGACTACACATTCCCTTGGAGTACTCCGCTGTTCACTGAAAACTTATTTGATAAGACTCCACTAATTTTTCACCTGCTATGCTCATGAACAGGCATAATCAACTTCCCACATTTAAAAGGAATTCGATAAAAAACAAACCACTCTCCACAAAATTTGCTGGTTTACACTATCAAAGGAATTTCATAGTCCACAAAAGCCATTAAAAGTGGATTTCTATATTCTAGCATTACTCTACAACATGTCCCAAAATGGAAATTTGGTCATTGCAACTTCTACATTTTCTAAGTCTTGCTTGTTCATCCGTCAGCTGTTCATCAATCTTTTTCTTAGTCTCTTCAGAATAAGCATACTATATATTTCCATAACATCTGACGTAAGTGTTATGCTTCTGAAATTATTGCAATAAGTTACGTCGCCTTTTTTTTTTTTTTTTTTTTTTTTTCACCTACTCTCCTAACTCCCATATTTACTATTTTTTAGCTCCATTATGATGAATAGACCATGATCTGACTCTAGGATTATTTTGCATTATTAACTTTATGATAATTTACCTAGGGTTGTCCTTTCTTTTCATAATATATGGAGGACCCCCCTCAAACTAATCCGATCCATCTTTGCACCCATGATGAGTATATACCTCTCCTTCAAATCTCGATTTACCTTATCATATAAGATTTTTTTATCTATGTAGTGAAAGCGAGATTATTTCGAAAAAGGGACACCTTTAGAGGCCTTCATATATTTTACCTAGAAATGAAATAAACAAAAATCACTTGAAACCTAGAAAAATATAAAATTTTAGAAAGAAAAAACGACAAAAGAGTGACTATTAAAGATTTTTTTTGGCCTATGGTAATAGTTGAAAAGAATTTTTTCCTTAAAAAATCATTGTTTGGAAATTGGAGTGGAAATCTTTTTCTTATAAATTTAAATTGTTTATGAATCTATTGTTGAGAAGTAAAACATAATAGACAGTAGGAAATACGAAGGCAATTTTCTAATATTGACAGAGTATAAACAGTATTAAACTTCAGTTATGCTATGAAATGTTTTCCTATAAAACAGAAAATTATGGATTAGTCAAAATATTTGAAAAAACGTTCCATTACTGGTACATTTAATAGGCAGTGGAGCAGAATGAATTGATATTTTCCATTCCACTGACAAAAATAACTCGGCATAAAGATTGTTTAAATCAACATTATTTCCTGTATGATCTATTAGAGATTTATGCCTAAAAATTAACTATTTTTTGTAAAAAAAAAAATCTTCCATACAAATAGACTTTCAGCATCACCATAATCGTTTATTTTTATGGGCACTTATTTTATCCATTCGGCGTTTTCAGTTTACTTGTTAATTGCAATAATTTTTCTCTATAATTTATTCTTCTGTTTCATCATAATTTTGATTAGATATGGAATCTATTTCTTCCTAGTTGCATACGTATTCTCATCTTTGTTACTCTTAGGATAAGTTTTTGAATAGTGTTGCTGCTGTTTACTTAAAAGTATCTTTATCGAACTCTTTCCTACACCTGATGTCTTTTAAGTTTACACTGTTATTTTTCTATTTATTTACGGGGTCTTACGTTAACTTTAATTTATTCATTAAAGATATCTTATCATTTAATAAATATATTATATTGAATTATTATTTCAATAGACAATGAAAAAATATTGTGCCTCTTAAAATTATAAGCAGTAAATCTTCTTTCGAGGAGAAGCACGTAAACCATTGAAGTTTATTTAGTTGGTATGACTTCTTTGTGTGATTGTTCTTTTATGACATAGAAATTCAAGATGGTTTTACATCATTAATGTCGAATATGTTATGCATCTATTTTGTATCTCAGTGCAAGTATATAAGGAAAAATCTGCCATATTTTACAGCTGTTCGTCATCGACATTTGCATGTTTTCTCATGCCTGCTTCTCTTTATTTATGATATGATTCTTGTCCTGTAATTTATGCAAATATTTTAGTATGTACTAAAACCACCTAATGATATTTTGAAAATCTTTCTTCCCCATACTTTTGAAATTCATAATTGCGTGTAAATTTGGCTAGGTAATGGCAAATTTTACGGAATTAAAAATGTTGTGATAATGATCTCTGTAAAATATATTCAGACACTATTGGATTCAAATAGCTCATCACTAGGTATTATTCTTTTTATGTGTTAATCACTTTTATTACGCAATGGTTCATAATTCCGGTAATAAATATCTTGGTGTTTACATTCCGAGGATAGTTCTTCTTTTTCAACAAATTTTCAAGTTTTATAATCATGAATTTTCCATATTACATTTTATTCTCCGGCATATGCTGGAACATTTACGACATTTGAATAATAATTAGCTTATGTTCTAAGGCCTTAGTAAGGTTCCAAGTGTCTGATGCACAAGTTAATATTAGGACCATCTGATTAAAACTTTTATTTTTAAAGAGTTGCATTCTAATTTGCATTATCTAATTTTTTTACCAAATGAACTCCATTCCGTGCTTATCCTTCTTTTAATTTCTGCCTCATATCCTAACCCCTAGGAAAATACTTGCTGTCTGTCCCAGGTATGTATATTTATCTCTAGAGATCCGTCCATAACCCACATTTGTTGTCTCTCCATTTTCATTGAACATAATATTAGTTATACTCATATTCTTATTCAGTCCTATATTTCTGCTTTCTCTATTCAAATCTATTATCTCTTACAATTCCCAATATGATTCCCTAAATAGACCTCTGTCATCTGCAAATCCTATATTGTAAGACTTTAAGGTATTCTCCCTTAATATTATTTCATTTGCCTAATCTAAACTCTTAGAAACTTCTTCTATGTACACTGTAAAAAGATTCTATGATAAATTGGAATTTTCGCAATAGCTTTATGTAGTTTCACGATTACTGTGCTTCTCGTTTAGATATCTTCAAATGTTCTGACATGAGATTTACCTATTCCTTTCCTTTACATGGCTTTCCTTACTGATGAAGTTTTGAGAGGAGAAAGCTTTCTCATAATCTATAAATGCAATACATAGGGGTTTGTCATACTCAGTTGATTTTTACCATAGATATGGTCAGTTGTTGAAAAACCGCTTATAGAGCCTGTTTGCGTTCTTGGTATTTTGAAGTCTAGATGTCTTTCTTCTTGGTTTAACATAGTCTTCATGAATATTTTATATATTAGGGAGAGTAAACTTATAAGGCAACAATTTTTCTAGTCCTTTATATTTCCCTTTCTGCGAATTGATATAGTAATGAAGTTTCTCCAAGCTGTTGTTATATTGCATTCCTGCTATTACTTTGCGTAAAATTCAGCGAGTTTTACTTCTATGAAATATCCCCCTCTATTAATGAATCAATTGTTAGTCTATCCTCTCTTGCTGCTTTGCCTCTTTTCATGACTTTGAATAATTTCTTTACTTTTCTCACTGTTACTTTTTGTACTGAATGAGGTCTTTCATTATTTTTAATAATAAAGATACTTATATCACTAATGTAGAACAATGTATAGAAATCCTTTGCATTTTTTTTAATTCCCCATCTCTGTTGTTTATAATATTTCTATTTACTTCCTTTAAAACAAATATTTGTTGACAACCTGTTCAAAGTCTTCTTTTCATCAGCATGATGCTTCTTTCCCTATTAAGTGTTTCGTAAATTTTATTCTGGTTTTGTTTACGTATATCCCGAAACTCGTGAGTTGTCATAATAGTTGTTATTTGTATTTTCCTTTATAGATATAACAATTCCTGTAGTTCTTGAGTTTGTCGGATGCTACACCTCTGAAAAAAATTATAAATATTTCAAATGTTATCAGAATCACCAGCGTTTTAGACTGCCCTTTTCTTTAGTCAAACATTGCAACTTTTTCAGACTACTTTTTCGAAGACTAACCTTGTACTCTATCGTCTTGGCAACACAAAGACAAATATTTAATAATATCGGGCATAAGTAACCTCCATCATAATCCATAACGCATGGACTCTTCGGTTTATTTGCTGTTCTATTTTTTTGTTTCTTTACCTTTTTATTTCGGCAGTTACTTCCTTTCAGCTTATCATTTGATTTTCATATACTATTGATCATCTAATTATGACCACAGCCACCATATGGATCGCCTTTTATATATACTAAGGTAGGAAATTTATTAGATATATACATATACTTATGATAATTGAAATTCGGGCAATAAAGGATTTGGTTCAATTTGAATCTTGGCGTTATTAATGCAAATATTAAAATGAAGATAAGGCAGACACTATGCTAGGAGTTGACTCTCTATTAACATAGTGACATTCCTTTTTTTTTTTTTGTAGAAGATTAATGATGTAGTAGAGGGAAACAACTAAGTCAGAGAGAGCAGTTTCTTTATTATATTCACAAAAAATCAGCAATTTTATCGCAGTTATTATTAAGACAATATTGTTTTTTTTCAGATACCAGATGAGATGATATATTAGGATATCAGAAAGTAGGTATCTATATTCATATAATGAATGTAGGAAAATATTCTACCCAAACACCAAAAATTTCATAGAGAGAGAGAGAGAGAGAGAGAGAGAGA
>NC_090728.1:18510111-18517611 GCF_036898095.1 Palaemon carinicauda | reverse complement strand
AGGATATCAAAACAACTTTTGCTTGCATTTATACATTCTTTTAACCCTGGATAGGTACGGTGGGTCGTTTGCGACCCCGAGCGTCAAAAAAAAACAGGTTTTTCTCACGTGACTCACCCCTGTGACTGAATTTGTGGGTGATCGACCTGCAGGAGGTGTCTCCCCTACACGTTCTAGTAGTGTCCAGATGTGCATTGCTGTAGCTGTACTCCTTCCCCGATTTCTGAGACGCGTCGGGGTCGTTCGCGTCCGAGTTTACCCTTTTGAGGTAGTTTGCATAATTATCAAAGTTATTACGTATTATGAAATTGTCGTAGAATGGAGCAACTTGTATAGGTTATCAGTTGTGGAAAGTCTTGGTGGATTGTTTGGCTACCATGTGCATGTTTTTTTTTTTAGTTAAAATGTCGTTCATCACCACGAGGACCATTTTACCGCGAGTGCCCCTTTTTCATTTTTTTTCATTTTTTTGCCAAGTCATTTTTCCGTAAGATATTGCCAAATAGTGTCGTAAAACTTTTGCTTGTTTAGTGTTGGAAAGTGTGTCTAGATGATCTGGCTACCCATGCATGACTTTGTTTTTGTCAGATACGACGTAGTTATTGGTATATTGGGTATTTAACTGCGGTTACCAATTTCTGTTTTTTTTCAATATTTGTAAAAATTACTACGTAGTAAGGAATTGCCGTATATTATTCATTTTTTTTTCATGTTTATGTGTTAGAAAGTGTGCCTTGATGGTTGGGCTAACACGTGCATGTCTTTTTTTTTATCTGAGATGTCGTATATTAGAATGTCGGGCATTTTACCGCGAGTGTCCCTTTTTAATTTTTTTTAATTTTTTTGCCAAGTCATTTTTCCGTAAGATATTGCGAAATAGTGTCGTAAAACTTTTGCTTTTTTAATGTTGGAAAGTGTGTCTAGATGATCTGGCTACCCATGCGTGATTTTGTTTTTGTCAGATACGACGTAGTTATTGGTATATTGGGTATTTAACTGCGGTTGCCAATTTCTGTTTTTTTTTCAATATTTGTAAAAATTTACTACGTAGTAAGGAATTGCCGTATATTATTGATTTTTTTTTCATGTTTATGTGTTAGAAAGTGTGCCTTGATGGTTGGGCTAACACGTGCATGTCTTTTTTTTTATCTGAGATGCCGTATATTAGAATGTTGGGCATTTTTCCGCGAGTGCCCCTTTTTATTTGTTTTGCATTTTTTTGCTTAGTCATGTTACCGTAAGGAATAGGCAAGTAGTGTCGCAAAACTTATATTTTTATAGTGTTGGAAAGTGTTTCTAGATGATCTGGCTACCCATGCCTATTTTTTTTTTAGCCAGATATGGCGTATATATAAGTATGTGTTCGATTTTCCTGTGATTGCCATTTTTTCGTTTTTTCCCATTTCTTTCAAAATTACTACGTACTAAGGAACTATCACAGAGTAATATTTCATTTATATGTTTATTTGTCGGAAAATATGCCTTGATGGTTTGCCTAGCACGTGGCTGAAATTTTTTTTTTTCTGAAATGCCGTATATTAGAATGGCCATTTTTCCACGAGTGCCCCTTTTTATTTGTTTTGCATTTTTTTGCTTAGTCATGTTACCGTAAGGAATTGGCAAGTAGTGTCGCAAAACTTATATTTTTATAGTGTTGGAAAGTGTTTCTAGATGATCTGGCTACCCATGCCTATCTTTTTTTTAGCCAGATATGGCGTATATATAGGTATGTGTTCGATTTTCCGGTGATTGCCATTTTTTCGTTTTTTCCCAATTCTTTCAAAATTACTACGTACTAAGGAACTATCACAGAGTAATGATTCCTCTAGATGTTTATTTGTCGGAAAATTTTGTTTACTTTTTTTTTGATTGAATATCATCAAATTTTTTTAGCTAAAATATTGTTTTACATTTTTTTTTCGATTTTATTTCCCTTCAAAAAAAATTTTTTGGGTCAGAATTTTAATTTTATAGTCGTAAAATAATCGACAATTATCCAGCAACCCACCATACAATTTTTATGCATATCCAATAATAATTAGATTAGTAAATAACACCTTGAAATTGACATACCCTTCCTACATTTCAAGTGGCAGATTAGGGAGTCTGAGTCAGTGTGGTTGGCGGCCATTTTGTGGACATATCCGAAGCGTAAGCTGCCCTATCTATATATATTCTTGTTCCCTATAGAATTTGTGATATTTTGGTATATTTTTACCTGCATAAATATCATATTATATATTAAATATATGTATTTTTTTTACGAAATTTCCAAGTACTCAAAAAATTACCTTTAGATATGGCCCCTGATATAAATGTAATTTACAAAATAATGAAGATTTTTTTACATATTTCTATTTTAGGATAACATATGTTTATTCCCTAAAAAAATTAGCCACTTCCTATTTCATTTGGGTACCCAAAAAAATTCATGAAATTTGGACAATTTTTTTTGGCCAAAAAAAGTTACCCTTTTTTTCTCATTTCAGATCTTCACCTCCATGGGTCTGACTTCATCCAAAATACATCAAGATGTGTCCTAAACATTCAAGAATCAATTCCTAAAAGGATTTGTGTATATATGTATAAACTTTTTTTTTTATGAATTTTTATGTCAGGTCTTTTTTTTTCTACTTAATTTTTTAAAATATTTATAATAAATAGTTTTTCTGCAGATGAGTAGTATTTATCTTTACAGTTGTTTTAAGCATTCATTGAAGTTTTTTTTGGCAAAAGAAAAAAGGAGGTTACTGCAAAAACTGATTTTTCAAGAATTTTTTTTGGCGTCGGGGTCGTTCGCGTCCGAGTATACCCTTAAAGGGGTGTCCGAGGACCGTACCTATCCAGGGTTAAAGGATTTGATAGATCAGTTGTAGGCAATGATACATGGAAAGGCGTTCTAACTGGGGTACCATACAATGCTTCGTGCGGTGACATTTAAATTAATATATGATATGAATGATTCAGAGTACTCAGTACCGCAAGTATTGCAATATCCCAGTTGGGGTCTGATCGCCCTAGTGTTACTCTTAATACATTTAAAATCTTCCTATTTGCTCTTTCCACTAGCCCATTTGACTCTGGGTGATATATCATGGTATCTATTTTCTTTATGCTAAGGAATTCACACAATGAGGTAAGAAAGTGATTATTAAATTCTCCACCCGAGTCTGAGATTATCATGTGTGAAATTCCATGTTTACAAATGTAACACTCGTAAAACTTCCTAGCCCCTTCAATCACAGTTTTAGTTTTAAGCGCTATTAGTTCTGTATATCGAGTTAAAGCATCTACAATTACTAAGAGTTGCTTATTTCCTCTGTTTGACTCGTAAAATCTTGTTAACAAATCTATATGTATTCTTTCAAAGGGTTGATTGGGCACGGGATAAGCCCTTAGGCTGACAGGTGTTTTCGTATGCCCTTTGTTTTCCTGACATGTGCGACAATTAGCTATGTGTTTTTTTATATCTGTAAGCATCGTATGCCAATAAAACAATGATTTGGCTTTCTGTGACATTAATAAGAACCCTGGGTGTCCATGCAACGCATTTACCTGCAACCAATTCAGGAGAGTGGAAATAAGTGAGATTGGTACCACTACCTGGTCGTTAGTTACATGTGGTGTATTGCGGGTTTTCCTTGTCACAGTCCTACACAGAATATTGTCTTTGATCATATAATTCTGCTGCTTATACTTTATATATTCCTTCTCCTTATGATTGCCTTTCAAAGCATTTATAATTTTTTCTAATTTCTTATCTTTTCTTTGCTCAGTCTGTAATAATTCAGCACTCCAGCCCAAATCTTCTTGTTTCAGATATCATTTTAACAATAGGCATGGATGTTGATATATCTATTAATTCAGCTACAGGCTCCGTATAAGATGACACGGGGTTGCGTGATAATGCATCAGCAATGATATTTGCTTTCCCAGGTAAATACCCGATTCTCGCGCCAAAGTCTTGATTGATCAAATGCCACCGAGTTCGTTTGGGGCTGTGGTTGAACCCTTCAAAGAAGTCGGTTAGTGGTTTATGATCAGTAAGAACCTCAATGGGATAACCGTATATTATGAACTTAAAATGCACTAGTGAATTAACAATAGCTAGCCCTTCCTTGTCTATTACTGCATACTTACTTTCGGAAGTTCTCAGTTTTCGAGAATAAAAAGCTATCGGGAAAAATTGTTTATCATATTGCTGAAGCAATACCCCACCTACTCCTAAGTGTGAGGCGTCTGTTGCAATGAAGAATTCCTTACCGAAGTCAGGAAATTTTAAGATAGGAGAACTACACAGTTCATCTCTCAAGGTATTAAACGCCTGTTGATGCTGCTCAGACCATATGAAATCTACGCCCTTCTTCGTAAGATTAGTTAAGCGAGCGGCTATTATTGAATAATTGCGTATAAAACGCCTGTAATATCCACTATAACCCAGAAATTGCTGTATTCCCTTGACATTAGTAGGTATGGGAAAGTTACGGATAGCCGACACCTTATCATGGACTACTTTAAGACCTTGGCTTGACACTATAAAACCCAAATATATTAATTATTTTTTGAAAAATTCACACTTAATAATCTTGACCCATAAGTTATGTTGTCTTAGTCTCTGTAGTACTAGTTCTAATTTCGGTAAATGTTCTTCTAAGGTGTTGGAAAAGATTACAAGGTCATCCATATAGGCATGCAATATATCCCCTAGCAAGTCTCCAAACACTATGTTAATCATTTTTGTAAATGTTATGGGAGCACAACATAAACCAAAAGGCATCCATAAAAATTCATAATGTCCCATGGCTGTGCTGAAGGCTTTGTATGGGATACTATCTTCTTCTAATGATATCTGGTGAAAGCCTTTAAGTAAGTCCAAACTGGTAAAATATTTATTCTGACCTAACAAAGACAAAATATCTTCAGTACATGGCACTGGGAATCGATCAGGGATCGTCTCCTCGTTTAGACGACGGAAATCTACGCAGATATGCCATGTTCGTTCTTTTTTCGGTACAACTATTAATGGAAAATTATAAGGGCTGTTCGATTTCCTAATGACTCCTTCTTCTAGCATTTTACCTACTTCATCATTTATTTCATTCTGGAATTTCATAGGGAGTCTGTACGATGGTACATAGATAATTTTCTGCTTGTCCTTTAACCTTTTTTGATGCTAGATCACATCTGTTTTTCCTAAGGATCCATCCGTATTGGAAAAAACATCACGATATTCAGTTAAAAGTTCAAAAATTTTCTGCTGAACTTCTTCGTCTTGAATGTCTTTATTGATTTTATTTTTAATAGATTGCAAAAGGGATTCATCCGCAACTGATTGAGCGTGATTGATTTCAGCAACGGTAAGAATACGATGTTTATAAACTTCTACATCCAAGATATGTTGATTTTTGTGAATTACTAAAGTGGTATTCAAATGATTACAGACTTCAATATTAAATTGTTGATGTGAGCCTACTGTATAAATAGCTTGTGTGACAGACAATCCGTTAGTTTTCAAAGTGCCGGAAAGGATTAATATTTCAGATCCCGGTAATGTTTTCTTTACTTGCACTATTAAATTCGAAGGTACGTTTGGCTCGATAGATTGCTTGCAAGATGATATTACGGTTGAACGAGAATTCTGCTGGGTCGCATATATTATTTCTTTATTAGTGAGACAAGTTATTGGTTCTTCAACGTACGTTACGGTTACATTTGTCGTCCCCTTTTTATCCAAAACTGATTTTAAGGTATTAGAAGACTTATAGAATTTTCCTTTGATATACACGCCGTGCTTGGCAGGGGCTAAGATAATGTTTTGATTGCCCATAGATGGGTATCCTATAATTACAGCTGGAATACATATCAATGTTTTGTACAACAACAAATGTATCGGCAAACGTGCGATTACTGACCTTGAACTGAACATGAGTTACGCCTATCACATTTAATTCATTATTTCTTATACCCGAGAGTCTCACTCCGGATTTTTCTATCGGAAAGTTCGAAAACAACAGATGATATGTCCTCAAATCCATGATATTACGTGGACTACCAGAGTCAAAAAATAATGTAAATGATCTGTGTTCTAAATTTACAGCATATAATGTTGGCCGTAACTCATTTTGGCTTATTGTATGAATTCGTTGCAAATCTACGGGAGCATGCACTGATTTACTTAATTCAGCCGTGTGTTTCATAGGAAAATCTATTGCCTCACAATGATCTCATAAAACATTAAATTGATTATTCAATAATACTGATGTTGACATGAATGACCTTGACCCAACATCACTCTATTCCCCACTGGAGTTAATTATGTGGTATTTGCTTTGCTCTGCACATTCTGAAAATTAGTCTTACCTTGCGAGGTCTGGTTTGACGACCCAGGCTCAGCGTTATTCGAAGAACTGTTTGTTTGTTTGGGATTCTGAACTACATTGACGTTTGGCTGTTTCTTCTGATTAAAATGAGGATTTTTCTTTTTATTTCCATATGGAACTGACTGTGGAATTGACTGTGTAAATCTAGGATTTTGTTGTGGCTTACGCGAGTAGCACTGACTATATGAATGAGTCGAACTATTATGTATCGAACAGAATTTCGTTTTGCAGTCTGCAGTCAAGTGACCTTGACGTTTGCAATTATAACTCGGCATTCCCGCCACTTGACTATTATTAACTACATTTACTTGTTGTGGCTTTGTTTCCTTTTTTGCAAAAACTTGAGTTAACACGGGATCAAGGTCAGGACACTAAGACATGTGTTTCTTTAACTGTTTATATACATTCAATTCTGTACTTGCAGGCGTTAACTTTTCATCAAAACACCGCTCTAAAGCTTCAGGCAACATACGTGTCATGCAAGATAAATACATTAATCGTAAAAAATATTTCACGAAGATGTTATCTCTAGTAACCCAAGTGGAATTACCTAAACTATCTTGATATTCATTAAGCCTATCGGCTATGAGAGCTGGTCTCTCAATAACATTAAGCCGAGTCATAGCAGCTTGTTTAAGTGTATTTCTTAATGTTAATACTACATCCAAGGCTTCTTCATCCCCATAGACCGCGCGTAGCCTAACTTTGAAATCATCCTAGGTAACTGCTTCTTGAAATGAAACACCTCTTAAATACGCACTTGCATCTCCTTTAGAAAAATCTATAAAACTTTTAGCTTCTTGTAACTGTACAAAAAGGGTCTACGATTTGTTTGGCATTTGAATGGGCATCGACGGATGAAATCCATGACTCCACATTCTGAGGCAAGAACCCATTAACCCAACCCTGAAAAGGAAGGATTGCTGATCGAGCATTTACAAGTGTCACAATCGGGAGGGGATTACCCTGTCCTGCTGTTGCGTTACTCGGTCCAGGGGCTGGGCTCAGAGGGGGCGTCATGTTTATGGTATTTGTTTTCCTATCTCTTCGACCCCTTGCAATTCTATCAAAATATCTATATGAATACAGACGTCCACTGCGTAAACGCATAAGCACTAAA
>NC_090728.1:18487611-18505111 GCF_036898095.1 Palaemon carinicauda | reverse complement strand
CCCATAAAAAATAGCTTTAAGATTAACAAAGTAATCTAACCCCGCTAATATGTACTCAATTTAGAAACTAACCCAAGTAGGTTTTTTGTCGAGTTATAGATAGGGATAATCCTGATTAACAAAGGTTAAAGGAAAACATTGTGTATAAGTGGTTAGCTGATACAGAAAGTAGAATTGCTAGTTTTAGAATAAATGGTGAGGTAGGGAAAATCCAGCTGACCTTGTTATCGTTCAATGTAACTGTAGATAATAATCACACAACCTTGATTGGTAAGGCATTTAAAAACATCACAACTTTTAGTGACTTTTAAGGAAAATGTAGGCTATTATGGTGTTCTGACAAAGAGAAAGGAAGGTTATCATATTTACCTACGGCAAAATACGAGGGTGGCTCTCTGTCTGAGTTTGTCACACGGATAGAGAACCAAATGGCAACAATAAAGAAGGATATGGTTCCCTTACTAAAGGTAAAAAGGATTGGAAATGACACTCCCCTTTATGTAGACATAGATGAGGCATTAACTTATGTGACGAATGGTATCCAAGATATTTATTTATACGAGGTGGAAGGGGAATTAGCAAATTCGATAGGAAATCAGAAAATAGAGTCTAAGGAACAAATAGCCTTAGTCCCTGCTAGTATAAATAAGAACTCAGGGAAGTTAGGACCAGAGATTATAGTAGAGGTACAAATTACCCGAGAGAAAACCAGAAGAATGGACAGTTATTCCGGACAAATATCTTTAAGGAAAGAGGAAGGACATATTTAGATCTATGGGAAGATTTCATGAAAAGAGAGTTGGAAAACAGGCTAATGTGGTAAATATTGTAAAAGGGAAGGTTACATAGAACATGAAATTAGGAACAAAGATAAGAAACCCCACCACGAAATAAGAGAAGACACTTCTCACAATGCCCCTCCCGCACAAACAAAGGGAAACTCAAATCCTACCTACATATAGTGCGGAAGAAGCAAATCAAGATAGCCGGATATAAAGAATGTCAGGCAGACAGGGAAATACTAGATAAAAAGTATAGCGTAGGTAGCGAAGGTTCATCCAGTTTACAAGTGACTAATTTATCATATGAACAGGGGGCCCAACCAAATAATCAGTTTCAAGACAGAGAGAAAGGAAAGTCTCACTTCGTTAGACTTCGGTAGTACCGTTGATATGCTAGGACGCTATACAGTGACAAATTATTTTGATATTCCTGATTACGCTATTAGTGGTGAAAATAAGTTAGATAAAGAGAGTACAGGTGGGCAAGTAAAAAGAGACATGAATCGCAAGGTTAAATAGAAAAATTATTAGCAGGATAGTACCAAGAGGTAAATGATGATTACTTTCTTAAAATGTAAGATTTCCGGTTAGAGACAGGAAGTATGTTTCTACTTTTCAATGGCAAGTCTTTTACAAAACTAGCCACTTTGTAAAAGACGACTTTGATAGTTGAAACAGAATCTGATTAAGAAACGAAAATGAAAATTTAATACAGAAAGCAAGGAGGAACTAGAAAGTTTATAAATAGCAAGTGTAGTAAATAGTAAATTTACTCCCTGTAATTATATAATAGGCGCCATATAGATAAAATACAATGTCGTCATTGGAGTAAAGTGAATATAATAGAACAGTGTGCCCAATTGTACCCTCAAGCAGGAGAACTCAAACCCAAGACAGTGGAAGACCATGGTACAGAGGTTATGGCATTACCCAAGATTAGAGAACAATGGTTTGATTTTGGAGTGTTCTACTCCTAGATGAGCTGCTTACCATACCTAAAGAGTCTTTTCTACCCTTACAAAGAGGAAAGTGGCCACTGAAAAATTACACTGCAATAAGAAGAATTGTTTGGTAATCTCGGTGTTGTCAGGTGTATGAGGACAGTGGAGGATATGTAAAGAATAGACCAGACTATTCAGTGTGCGAGTGTATAGGAAAAGGGAAAATGAACTGTAACCAGAGAGAAGGATCCAATGTAGTACTATATGGCCAGTCAAGAGACCCCATGAATTAATGTTATAGGCAAATGATATATATATCTATATATATATATATATATATATATATATATATATATATATATATATATATATATATATATATATATATATATATATACAAATATATATATATATATATATATATATATATATATATATATATATATATATATATATATACATATATGTATACATATATGTATACATATAAATATATATATGTATATATATATATATATATATATATATATATATATATATATATATATGTATATATATATATATATATATATATATATATATATATACATATATATATATATATATATATATATATATATATATATATATATATATATATATATATATATATATATAAATAATACAGGGAGGCAGATGTAGCAATAGGCTAATGAATTGATATAGGAATTAGGGTTACAGTTTAAGTAATCCAAGTAAAATAAGAGGCATAATCTACAATAATTAACCCCGATGAAGGGATAGATAAAGAGATAGATAACACTGATTTTCAGAATACAGAGAAGATGAATAAGAATACCAAACAGAAATAGGCAGAGAATAGCTATTTCAGGCTATTGGCTAGGAAAAGTAGATGAGTTACAACTAAAATAATTAGAGACAACAGCGTCAAACCGGTAATAAATCACAATATTACCTATCAGCAAACGCCCTATAGTAGAGTACAGTGAAAGTAGGAATGAGGAAGTTTCCTTATAAATCTCCCATAATATCAGCCTAAATAAAGAAGGAAGTTATATACTAATAATAGAATATCACAAAAATAAACTAAACGCAGAACCCAAGAAAATGTCAATTCAAGTGAAGAAAAAAAAGGATGTTTTGGCTTAATTATTGAGGAGCAAAGATACTTAGTTGATCTTTGCAAGTGCCATAAGGAAGAATATAAGACATTATTGACTTTTAGCATTATTAAAGAATATTTGAACTTTCGAGTGAAACCAAGGGGATCACATCGGCTCCTTTTACTTTTGACAGATTAATGTTGCAGATTTAGGAGACATAAGGAATGTATAAATCTAATTGAATAATGTTACTAAGTTTAGTAAGGATATAGAGGGATATCTAATAAACATTAGAAATAGTCTTAACAAGAGGGAGAAAAGGCGGATAAAATATTAAGATTAAAGTGTCTAAATCTCTAGATTAAAAAGGGTAAGTAGATAGAGTACACATAAAATAAAAATAAGGGTTATTGTTCAAATATTCTACTCCACATAGATTTGAAAGGTTTAAGTTTTATTTTTTTTTTACCGATAGGATATCACAGAATGATTATGAAGTATTTTGCTACCATTGTCACGCTTTTAACCGAGTTAACCTAGAAAGATGTAGTGTGCGAATGAAAAATACACGAAAAGGACTATAACAATTAGGAAATATTAATTATTGATACTACATTTTTTTAACCCGATCTCTTACCAAGAAGATTTATCAATAAGTATGATGCCTCAAAAACATAAAAGAAATGTCTTATTACAAGATATAAAACCTCAATTAGGGTAGTGAAATAATCAAACACAACATAGAAGGATAGTTTAGCCCTTTATTTGGTCCTAAGAAGTTTAGGCATATTTTTTTAGGACATAAAATAAATGTATTTACTGATTATGAAGCAATCTGTGATCTTTGCAAGAAAATAGCTTTCACCAAAAATTTTAAGTTCAATCGTGGCGTCGTCAGTGTACTGGAGTTTGCCCAAAATTTAAATATATTCCAGTAGGTTTAAAACTTTAGAAGATGGATTATCCAGAAGACAGGGAGCTATAAAGTTGAATTATCACTACCACTAGTTTGTTTCAGTTGTCAGGTAAGAGACTTAGATTCAGAAGAATTAAAATAGAACCAGAGAAATCTATGGTTATTAGAAATGTTATAGATGACTTATTACCAAATAAGAATTCTATGATTAGAATTTCAAATTAATATAAAGAAGACATACAAAGACTAGAGAGAAAATACTTGTTTATAACTATAAGTTCCTGATATACTAACCAATAAAGCAGTAATAATAATAATAATAATAATTATAATAATAATAATAACTCATGCTCACAGGTCAGTGGGACATCCATTAATCAAAGACTGTACTTATAACGAATAACAGATTTTTTGCCTAACAAAGACGTTAAAGATTGTGAATGAAGTCCTTACGCGAAATAAGTATAAAGGTTATGTAATGGTTAGAATCCCTATAGAAAGTGCGATTGTATTTCTTTAATTACGTGCAGATTATTCAGAAAGACAATAACAACGTATCTTAAATAATAATAATAATAATAATAATAATAATAATAATAATAATAATAATAATAATGGTGATGATGATGATGATGATAGGATGGCTCTGGAGTCTAGGCATATGCTATTGGCTTTATAACTTCTGTTTCTTCTGTGATTGTACAGCAGCTGGGTCTCTCACTCCTAGGGAGGCTTCTAAATTTTTCCCCTTCACTTTATCGTTTAGTCATCACTAAATTTTTTATTAAGTATATTTTGAATATACAGTATATTAGATGTACGCAGGTATCACGAAATTCTGTTTATGTACGCTGGCATCACGAATTCTGTTTGGTTGACTATGGACATGTCAGTTCCAAGTCGTTTAGTGAGGAAACCGAGCTATTTTCTTTTTATAACCCCTTCCCACTTCCTCATCATATCTTGCTAATTATTGTTTTCCCAGAATTTAAATAACCCCCTATTACTGTGCAAGAAGATAAGAACAGCAGGATTGCATTATTTTGGAGTAAATGGAGAGCGTGGTGTTGTAAACAATTACCATAATCTACCATATATTCTGATAAGAAATATAGCGTGAATTCTTTAGAATCATGCTTAATGAACTGTATCTTCTATTAACCGAAGTTTCAAAATGCTTCGTCACTGGAATCTAGTCGTATTAAAAGTGTGACGAAAGAGAGAGTTGCCAGTTGGTGACATTTTAACGAGAATCATTAAATTCAGGTTTCACCAGTTTTGCCTTATACTGTACAAACGGACCACAAGGGTTTTGTCCTAAAACTTGATGAATGATAAAAGCATACTAGTCTTTGTAGAATTTTAACTTAATAAAGATAGTAATGATGAGTCAGTAGCAGAAACATTTAACGCCAGGATAACCACTAGGCATTCTTGTTTCGAGATATTTCTCTCAGTCAATGCACCCTAATTTACTTGTGACATATAACGAATTGTGCAATATTTTTTTCTTTAAAGTAAGAAAAATTAGAAAATCCCTTATAAGTCAAGATCAACCTTAGAAATAAAAAGGGGCAAATACAAAGGGTTGTGGATGACCTGCAAACTATCATTAGACCAACCATAGAAGACTGATAATTAGCTTAGAGGGTAACCAATTTACATTGAATAACTAGTCAAATGAAAAGTTAGGAGAAACCACATATTTTGCTTGACAAATACAAGAAAGATTACTAAACTCCTTGTTAAATGACTGTAGTCCACTGCGTCCCCATGCGACTATTAACGGACACAAATGAATAAATATTATGTTTGTTTAAAGTGTGTTATCATGGAAATAAAAATTGGTTTGAAAATATGTACTCAATGAATGTAAAGCAAGTTCCGAATGAAAAATGTCTCTAAATAATTAAGGTGTCACATAGAGTATTAATCTATAAAAGAATGGGATTTGAGAATACTTAATAAAGTTATGGGTATTGTTGATAAAGGATGTAATAAAACTAATAGATGATTAACACTTAAAGTAGATTGAATAACCTGCAATATTGATACAAATAGTGAGGACTGTATATCAAAAAGGGTTAGTATTATTTTTTAGCAATGTATTGGATAGTGTTTGGTGGAAAAAAAGATAGCAATGATTCAAGTCCAAATGATGGACATAAATATTTAATAATTTGTCTTATGAATGTGAAAACGGTGAATTATTTTAATCAAGTCAACATGAAAAACAATTAAGAACGGGAAATATTTATCCCATTTAGATGAATTATGTTAATCAAGTTAACATGAATAAATATGGAAGAAGGGTAAATAGTTGAACTATGATACTAAAGTCAAATTAGATATAACTCATTTAGAAGAAGGGAAAGATTAAAAAAAAAAACCTAACATAGGGAAATTTTTACGTTCAAAGGGTATTTTTTAGTACCGTTATAATTACACAGAAAATCGTGTACAGCAAGAACACATGTTTAGGTTATATTCATTGAACCTTTTCATTATGCCTATTTGATAGATGATTCTTTTGGAAGAAAGGAAAATATAAATTTACATAAATGGATAGTCTGCAGATGGGTTATAATTTATACAAGAATTATTTAAGAATATTGAAATGCTCTCTTCTTGTAATTTAATTATTATGGTTTACCTTGAAAAGCATCACAAATGAGAAGTGAAGTTATTGTTTTGATAATGAAAGAAAAACAGTCACGGTGATGGATAAACGCAATTTCATGATACATCTCGGATTTCATTATTCATTAAATGCATTGAATGTCTTGATTGTTTCTTCATTGTATTATGATTAAGATGTTGAATGGGAAGAATTATGAAACTAATCTATTTATGATTAATTTGGAACATCTATTCATTATTCTATATCAAAAACACAATAATTTTTATTATTTTGAAACGTGTTTAATGAATTTCTAAAAAAAAAGTTTATTATAATTATATATGATAAAGTGAAATGTTTCTTATGAATTTAATAAAATAGATTATCATAATGATGAGTAATCATGTGCAATTGAAATAATCATTGATTATTTTTCCATAAACACAGGAAATTTTTTGATAAACTTGAATTGATGAAGTGTTGTGTGCTGAACATTTTTATCTGGCGTTAAGACATCACCTTTGGGTGATGAGTTTTTTTTCTTCATGTCAATCAGACCAAGAGTGTAGTGGTTACATGTAATGAAAGACATAATTTCATAGCAAAATGAATGCAAGGTCATTCATTAATTCTGGCACAGTTGATATTACTGAGTTATTTGTATTATGTACCCAGGTTTTTACAAATTAAAATCCTTCTTCCGTTACCCAAGAGTTATGAAAATAAGATAAATTTAAAATTCAAGTATTTGAAGGAAATAAAATATTTTCCTAAACAAATTAACAGTGAATACATATTTTACGGCGTAGAAATGGATTTTTTTTTTTACTATAATTGATGCATATTTTAATGGTGTTTGTTTCATAGATGATTTACTATGTTATGCAGTATTTTTTTTTAAAAGAAACTGGATAAATTCAATGAATTGTATCGGGAAAAAAGTAACATGGAGTTGTTGCATGTCGGATTCCAAAAAATTCAAAGAGCTATATCATGTATATTCAGAATGAAGGAATTACAAAATATACGTAATTCATTATTACATGGGTTTTATTCAATAATTAAAAGACAGAGAGACAAATGAAGTAGGTTGCTATTGTAAAGACAAATAATTTTTAAGGAGAGACGAGAGAGTGAGTCAGTTGCAGGTTCACAAAAGACGATGAGAATTTTTTTTTTTTTTTACTCATCCCAACCACCCTTTCTCGGGGAACGTGCATAACTATATGTCAAATAGCTGCCCAAAAGCAGGTAGGTGACTTACGATCAGAGAGGAGGGGCCATTGGTGAAAAGGTCAAAGTAGACCTTAATCTAACCCTCCTCCCCTTCGGAATCAGGAGCTCTCCTGACAATACCGCAACACTTCCACCTTTACGAAGGCGGTAAACATTTGCCGCCTTGTAAGTTGAGAAGATGGAAATCGTACTCCTGCAATCCACAGATGTTGGGGAGTAACCAGATTTCCCTCTACTCAGTGATGTTGGAGGTATACGAACGTTATCTAGCTTGTGATGCTGATGGAGAACTAATCCGATGTCGTTGACAACTGCAGTTATGTTGTCCTTGCAGTAGCTTATGTCTGACAAGGGGGCACAGGGAAATTCGTTTAACCCTCAAGAGCTTGAGCAAGAAAAGTCTACGGAAACAATACTCAAGTTGTAATTAGAATACTGTACTTAGTAACTTCTTGAGTGTATTTTTTTCAGCTCTGTCATAGTTCATTTAGTAAAAGACAAATTTGCACGGCGTATCCTTAACCATGTTATTCTGGGGAGCATAATGTAAATCCTTTAGTGAAACTAGCACCGAATAATTAGTTTTTGATATCAACTACTCATCTTAAATCACTCAATCGCGAATCTTCAGTTCCCTACAAATTATCCACGAAGCTTCGAATATAGGGGCAGCTGTAATGGATAATTTCCGTGTAACATTTAGAACTGCAGGCATTATTATATGAATTATTTCCAGATACCAGTTAATGAAAATACCAAATTAAACATCGAGAAATTTAAGAAATGGCCGAAGTGAGTGAATCAGCGTGAATAAACACCAGAAAATGTTAGTAGATTATCTTTTTTTTTATATATTTTTTTATTTGTTTGTTGTGGTTGATTTTGTCTCAAAATTAACAGTAGGAACTTTTTCTCTCAATTAGGAGTAGGATTTTTTCTTGCATTCAAGAGTAGGAACTTTGTGTCTCTCTATGATCTGTTTCCGGCCATATTTTATTCTATTGTGTAATTAAAATCTGATTTTTTTGTATATGATGATGTTGATATAACCCCAATGCAATTCAAGATTGACAGATGATTCAGAATTACACAAGTAAGAGTGCAAGACACAGCCGAGCAGCTTCCCATAAAATGGTGAGCTTAGAGATTAACACAGGAAGTAACTCCGTTAATATGAACTCAGTTGGGAAACTAACCAAAACATGTTTTTGTGGAATTATAGATGGGGATAATCCAGATAAACAAAGGTAAGAAAAAATATGATATTTATAAGTGGACAGCTGATACAGGGAGTAGAATTGCTAGTTTTAGAATAAATTATGAAGTAGAGAAAATCCAGGAGACCTTTATATTATTGAATGTAACTCAAGATGATAATCACACGACCTTCAATGGTAAGGAATTTAAAAATATCACAACTTTCATTGAGTTTAAAGAGAAATGTAGGCTATTGTAGTGTTCTTCCAGAGAGACAGGCAGGTTATAAAATTTGCATAAGTTCCTATCGGCAAAATAGGATGGTGGCTCTATGACTGAATTTACCACACGCATAGAGAATCAATTACAACAATAAAGAAGGATAGGGTTCCTTTGCTAAAGGTAAAAACAATTGGGACTGACAATTCCCATTATGTAGACATATATGAGGCATTAACTTATCTGACGAATGGTATCCTACATATTGACCTCTACGAAGAGGATGGGGAATTAACAAAATCAAGAGGAATTCAAAAGGTAGAGTCTAAGGAGCCAATAGCATAATCTCTATTATTAAAAATAAGAACTCAGGGAAGTTACCACCGGATATCATAGTGGAGGCACAAATTACCGTAGAGAAAACCAGATTAATGGACAGTTATTCAGGACAATTACAGTTAAAGGAAATAGAAAGACACATTTAAATCTATGCGAAGATTTCATAAAAAGTGAGTAGGAGAAAAAGGTAATGTAAATATTGTAAAAGGGAAGGTCACGCAGGACAGGAAGGTACGCACAAAGATAAGAAACCCCATCACGAAGTAACAGAAGATACTTCTCAGAATGCCCCTCCCGCATAAACAAAGGGAAACTCAAATCCTACAAACAGTGCAGAAGAAGCAAATTAAAATAGTTAGGCGCATATAAAGTCAGGAAAACAGGGAAATACCAGATAGGAAGGATTGCGTAGGTAGCGAAGGTTCATTCACGTTGCAAGTGACTAATTTATCTTATAGACAGTAGGTCCTACCAAAAAATAAATTTAAAGATAGAAAAAAAGTAAAAATCTCAGTTTGTTAGACTCTGGTAGTACCGTTGATATACTAGAATTATATACACCATAGCATGGAAATAAAAATAGGTTGGAAAGTATGTATTCAATTAATATAAAACAAGATCCGAATGAAGAATGTCTCTATATAATTAAGGTGTCACATAAAGTATTAATATATAAACGAATGTTTTATGAGAATACGTGGTAAACTTATGGATATTGTTGATAATGGATGCAATGAAACTCCTATATGATTGACATTTAAAGTATATTGAATAATTTACAATATTGTTACGAATAGTAAAGAGAGTAGAGCAAAAAGGGTTAGTATTATTTTTTGGCAACGTATCGAGTAGTGTTTGATGGAACAGAGGTAACAATGTTTTACTTCTAAATGATAGACATCAATAATTTATAATTTTCTTAATGAAAATTAAAAAGATGAATTATTTAAATCAAGTTAATATGAACAATACTTAAGAAAGGGAAATGTTGAACCTGTTTAGATGATTTATGTTAATCAAGTTAACCTGAATAAATATGGAGAAAGGGTAAAGAGGTGAACTTTGAAACTAATGTCAAACTAGATATAACTCAATTATTGAAGACGGAAAAGAATTAAACAATTAGAGACGTAAATTATGTGTGAAACAAGTTAACATAGGGAAATTTGTATGTTCATTACACAGGAAATAGTGTATAGCAAAAATACATCTTCACCTTATATCCATTGCACCTTTTCATTTTGAATTCTGAGACAGTAAGCGTGGAGAACAAACAAAAGATAATTATGCCTGCGTGATAGATGATTCTTTTGGAAGAGAGGAAAATATAAAGTGACCTAATCTAAATAGTCTGAAAATTAGTTTTCAAAAATGTTTTGATGACATTGAGATGCTAGCTTCTTGTAATTTAATTATTACGATTTACTTTTAAAAACGTTATAATTGAGAAGGGAAGTTATTGTTATGATAATGAAACCGATACTTTGAAGTTGATAGAAAAACACAATTTTATGATACAACTGGGATAGATTATTCATAATATGTTTTGACCGTGTTTCTTTATTTTGTGATGATTATGGCGTTGTATTTAACGGTCTGTTGTTGCAGCAAATGGTGGAGTGGAAGCAGATATACGTCAGAGAGTGAATGAAGGATGCAAAGTGTTGGGGACAGTTAAGGGAGTAGTAAAAAATAGAGGATTGGGCATGAATGTAAAGAGAGTTTTGTATGAGAAAGTGGTTGTACCAACTGTGAAGTATGGATCGGAGTTGTGGGGAATAAAAGTGACGGAAAGACAGAAACTGAATGTGTTTGAGATGAAATGTCTAAGGAGTATGGCTGGTGTATCTCGAGTAGATAGGGTTATGAACGAAGTATTGAGGGTGAGAACGTTGTAAAAAAATGAGTTAGCAGCTAGAGTGGATATGAATGTGTTGAGGTGGTTTGGCCATGTTGAGAGAATGGAAAATGGCTGTCTGCTATAGAAGGTGATGAATGCAAGAGTTGATGGGAGAAGTGCAAGAGGAAGGCCAAGGTTTGGGTGGATGGATGGAGTGAAGGAAGCTCCGGGTGATAGGAGGATACATGTGAGAGAGGCAAGAGAGCTTGCTAGAAATAGGAATGAATGGCAAGCGATTGTGACGCAGTTCCGGTAGGCTCTGGCGCTTCCTCCGGTGTCTTGGAAGACCGCGGAGGTAGCAGCAGTAGGGGATTCAGCGTTATAAAGCTTCATCTGTGGTGGATAACGGTGGAGGGTGGGCTGTGGCACCCCTAGCAGTACCAGGCGAACTCAGTTGAGTCCCTTGTCAGGCTGAGAGGAACGTAGAGAGGACAGGTCCCCTTTTCTGTTTCATTTGTTTAATGTCGGCTACCCCCAAAAATTAGGGGGAAGTACCTCGGTATATGTATGTATATAAAAATTATGAAACTAATCTACGTGTAATCGATTTCGGACATTTAAAAATAATAAAAACTATATATTTTTTACTCATTATTTTATGTCAAATAGACAAGAATTTTAATAATTTTCAAAGGTGTCAATGAATTTCTAGAAAAATTTATTATAATGATGTATGATGAAGTGAAATGTTTTTTAAGAATAGAATGGAATTAATTATCATGATTATGAGTAATCTTGTTCAATTAAAAAGAAAATTGAGTAAGTTTCCATGATTACAGGAAATATTTTTGATAGACTTGAATTGATGAAGTTTTGTGCGCTGAAAATTTTCATCTGCTGTTAAGGCATTACCTTTGGTTGATAATATTTTTTTTTCCATGTCTGTCACATGAAATTCGACAACAACCTGCATTGGAGACCATTGACAGACTGTTGTTGTCCTTCAGTATCGCTCATCACCTCTACGCGAACAGCTCACTGCAACAGAAAGGCAGTGCTGGATATGCTGTTTTCTCTCCCACTTTGAAAACCCTGCCAAAGGCTTAACAGGTTATCGCCTCCCAAAGTCATCAAGCTCCACATATTGTGAACTGAATGGACGTCTAGATGTATTTTTTGTATTAATTTTCTTACTTTTTTTTATAATCACAGAGACTAAAAACAAAAATTTAATCATCTGCGACACACAGCAAGCACTCCAAGCCCTCACACCTCACAAACCAACGTAACACCATATGGTTACACAAATACTTAGACAACTAGACCCACCAAACATGAGGTCACTGGTGGTGCACTTCCTGTAGATTCTCTCTCACGTGGCTAACAGAACCGTTGACCGTCATGCAAGGCTGCCTGTCAACTGGATTCTCTAAAGGCTGATGTTCCCACTCCATCTATCCTGGGTTGCAGAAAAATGGCGTGCCAGGGGGCCCACTCACCTCCCCATCATCATAATAATGCAGAGATAGCCACCAGTGCATTAATACAACATTATAACCACTCCCTTCCTCATCAACACAAGTATCACCCCAATGTACTCATGGTTTGTCGATAAAACGCGGTGTGCGCGCATTTCTGGCTGGATTGGCAACCTCTTTGGCAGGTGGCTGAGCAGTATGGATATCCTCACTTCTCCTGTGGGTTATGTGACGCACCCAACACCAACACCCTGCAACACTATTGCCTTAAATGTCCACTTCCTAGTGACCTATTACCACAAAGATTCTTAGTAGCTTATACATGTAAACTATTACAAGCAGACAGTAATTTTCTTGATTAAATTCTCATGCACAGTCCTCACTTGGGTGGATACTGAATAATTCATTACCTTTTATGAAATTGACTGGGTTGTGATATTAAATAAAGATAGGTACAACATGCTTCTGAAAACTAGCTAGAATTTATTTCATATGAACTTTTTGTGCATCCTTTTTATATATAGAAGTAAAAAAAATATTATCATTTCTTTGTACTCAAATATGTCTAAATTTCACTTCATATTTAAAATGATTTTTTTATTTTACAACCTTTTAATATATCGATGTAAATGATATTCAAAGTCTTGAAAAGGCCCTTGATAGTGTGCACTGGCCAATTTTGTTGAGTGTCCTGTTATTATGGAATTCCACTTAAATAAGTAAATTTCATTAAGTCTGTTCATGAGCATAGCAAGTGCAAAGATAATGTTAGTGGAGTCCTATCCAATGAATTTCCAGTGAACAACATTGTACTCCATGGGAATGTGTTGTCACCTATGTTGTTTATCGTCCTTATGGATTTTGTAAAGCATAGAACAGTCAGAGATGGCGAAGGATTGAACTGAAGTGGCAATAAGAAATTTGTTGACTTAGCATATGCTGATGATTCTTTTATTATTAGCAGAACACTAAAGGATTTGCAATGTTTGCCTACCGGAATGCATGATATATTATATGATATAGCTCCAAAAAAAAAAAGGGGGGGGAGTTGATGATAATGGAATAGGCTATGCAATGGAAGATGAAATCTCATTGGAAGGAGAAAGGATTAATGAGGTAGAATCATTCAAGCATCTAGGAACTTTGATCTCTGATTCAGGATCTTTAGAATTAGAATTTAGTGAATAAAAAAAATAAAAGGAAATCAGACAATGGCTTGGTTAAGTAAAATTTGGGAATCAAATCGCCTGAAATTACAAATAAAAATCTGAATTATTATCAGTTTAGAAGGATTGGTGTTACTCTATGGACATGAGTCATGGTATGATAATGAAACAATCTCCAACAGATTTTGTAGATTCAAGAATAGAGCCTTAAGAAGGATATTGGGAGTTAAATGGTATGATAGGATTAGATCTGAGACTATAATAGAGATAACTAGGAAAAATATAGTACAGTATCCCTCTTCAATTCAGTCCCACAAAAACTAGATTAAAACATTTTATGATGGGTAGATGGAGATGGTATGGTCATGCTTTTCCCGCTCCCGAAAAGAGATTAGCTCACCAAACGTTTAACTGACTCCACAAAGCACTAAAAGAGTATGGAGACCCAGGTCTATGATGGATGCGGACTATAAAGCGTTAAGTAGTAGATGATGAATGGAGAAGTATTGAATTGAAAGCTGAAGATAGAGACAACTAGTGAAATCTAACTGAGGTGCTTTGTGTCAATAAGAGGAAGAGATGATGATGATAAGACAATAACAATGTACTTAAATGTCTGTCTAAATTTTATTTTATATTCCATATGATTTCTTTTGACATAATTTAATTACTATAAAGATGTAAACTATATTCTTGTTACCATGGACCAAATGTCTGACGCCAGTGAAGGCAATAAATTGATTAAAGAAATCTCTCTCTCTCTCTCTCTCTCTCTCTCTCTCTCTCTCTCTCTCTCTCGTCGCTATGAATTTCTGACCACTCATCGCGGAAACTTTGTTTTCCATGTGTAATTATTCTCTTTTAATTAATTGTCTAATTCCATATTTTGGAACTTCTTCATTCCTCTTTTGTGACCTAGTAGTTACTCCTACACCGCTCCTCTAGAGAGAGAGCTCATCTACTTTGTTAGGATCGCCCTCTATGTGGGCAAAGACTTTCATGTTAAACTCTAATAATCTTTTAATCCACATCGCTTGTCTATACGACAAGTATCTCTTGTAAAACAAATCATGTAGGGGCCGATGATCAGTTTGCAGTTCAAATGGCGGCCCTAATAAAAAGAACTGATGATTTTCCAGAACCCGAAGAATGGCCAATGCCTCTCGCTCGAAGGTATTATAATATTTTTCTGACCCTTTCAACGCCCTAGAAGTACAACAAATGGGTCAATCCCTACCCTCATCCTCTCGTTCAGAAATCAGGCCACCATTAGCCTAGCTACTTACATCTGTTGTCACCAAAAACCACGATCAATTCTAGGATAAGCGAATAACTCGTCACCAGTTAAGGCCTTGTTCAATTTGTTAAAGGCTCACTCCTCTTCTACTCCCAATGTATTACTTTTTGTTTCTTTAAAACATCCAAGGGTCTCACTTTTTCTAAAAAAAAAAAAAAAAAAAAAAAAAAAAAAAAAAAAACTCTCATAAATTTACGGTAATACCTCGTGAGGAAAAGGAACCACTTTATTAGGAGTACGCAGCCTAGGGATATATTTAATAGTTTCTACTCTGCTGGAACAGAACTGGATAGCTTCTGGGGATATTACATGACCGAAAGATTAGTCCTGCTTACAGAAAAATTTGCAATTTGATAAATTTATTTTCATAACATTACGATGCAATAATGCTAAAGTTTTTGGGAATATTTGATATGTTCTTCTGGCGTTTTTCCTGTAATTATGATACCTGGATAAACAAAAACATTATTGTCAATTAAGGGAGATTACATTGATATCATTACTCAAGTAAAATGATTGGGAAAACTTTTAAAACCACAAGGAAGAAAATTAAACTTTATTAGAATATCGTTGGCTATAAATGCAGTTTTGCATTTACTGTCTACCTGAATGGTTATTTGATAGTATACGAATTTTAAATCGACAATTGTAAAATATTTACTATCCCGTAACTTTACGAATAAAATTTTTGAACCAGGGCAAAGGAAGTACATCGTCTTCAGTGACTCTATTCAACTTCCTATGATATAGGAAGTTGAATACAGGACCTATGCACAATCTTACCGAGCCACCATTTTTCCCAACTGCTATAATCGGAGGAGCCCAGGAAGATATGTTCTCCTCGATAATCACTTGTTTCTTTACACTAGGATGCACAGATCTAGCAATATGCCAAAGGGCCGAAAGGGAATAAATTGACTCCTAAGTTTTTAATAGCTATTTCCGGAAATACGGCTATTTTGCATTTTATTATCATTCCCCACGTTCTTTACAGTTTTTTATATAAACAATGCAATATTATAGCGTATGATTTTTGCTATAATTAATGATGCTTTAATTTATTAGTGTAATCGAATTCCTAGTCAGGAGTCATTTTGACAATTATATCTTATCCAATATTTATCTTGTATACAAAATGTGTAATTTTATTGCATTATTTAATATGCTTATATAGCTTCTATAGCTCTTATAACTTTGGGAATGTAATATGTATTCCAGTTTTCGTAAACATGGAGAAACTAGAATTATCTTAGAAATGAAGACAAATAAGTAGCCTACTAATCATACGATGTGCAACAAAAAGAATTACAATTCTACAAATGCGCATTACTAGAACTGCAGTGTAAGTACCTCATACAGATATTTTACACTTCGTGCAACTATCAGTAGTGTGTTTCTGATTACAATGAGTCTTTATTTGTCACTATCTCTTTATGTCTCCTCGGTGATCATTGTTTTATTCATTTCCTTGATTTCTACCTTTACTGTATATTTACTTCTACCAATTTTTCTGACAGTGGTTCAAGGAACTCTTTCTTTGTAATTTTTTACTTCTTTTTTTCGCTCTTACTTGATAGAGTCATTTCATCACACTTGCAAATCTTAGTTGAGTACCTTTTGTCTCTCATAGTTTTTCTTATGCTAAGGAGTTCTCTTCTGTTTTTATCCATAGTCCCTATTTTACAGGTTTCATTTTTCTTTAGTTGCTTCGTTAAGTTGAGAGATGTAAAATAATTCAGCAGCCCTCTCTCTTGTAGGATGATCGTCCTCTTTCCCTACGCAAGGAAAATCATTCACAAGATATTTACTCTCCTTATCTACTGATAACCAATACTTCTAACTCTATTTATCAGGTTTTGCTGCCATGAATTAGGTAAAAGGGCCCCTTGCCTTACTTGGGAAGAGCAGCTCATCTATCGTTATAAAAGGGTCCGGTTTGTAGAAAGCAATACTCTTGTCTATAAATTTGATCTATACTGGTGAGAATAATGCAAATTTAACCTTTATAACCCACAGAGAACGTGTAGATTTACAGGCTAATTGCAAGAACCAAAGAATTTCACGGAATATATTCCTTGACATAGCTTTCTTGCGTTGTGGAATACCCCATCTATCATTCCCAATGCTCTGCACAAGTCTGTCATTCTTCCTAGCTACACGTCGTGCATACATAACACCAATAAATGCTTCAAGTTTCTCATCATTTACAATGAATATCTGACTTTTAGTATGGGTGTGAGCTTCAGCTATTATACATTTCTTGATGTGCCGTGATATGAATTTCTCAATCATCAGTTACCATCCACGTGCTGGCTACTAACAAGGATATACCTTTTGCATAACTTGTAGGCCAAGACATTTCACTT
>NC_090728.1:18470111-18477611 GCF_036898095.1 Palaemon carinicauda | reverse complement strand
TATATATATATATATATATATATATATATATATATATATATATATATATATATATATATATATATATAACGGATTTTGAGCGAAGCGAAAAATCTATTTTTGGGTGAGATGGCCATGTCGTCCTGATGGAAGTTCCTATAGGGTAGCTTCCTAGGGTATATTACAACTACGGCGATATTCCCAGAGAATTTACCTTAAGGTACCAGAATTCTAACTCCTGGAGCGAGTATCCCTCGTGAAAGGGATATCGCGACATATCAGAGGACGTATTCTAGACACGTCACATGGCAATCTACATCCTGGACAGAGATTTCGTCTCGTAGGAGGTGATTGGCGAGATACGAATTCGGGAAAGAAAAAGGGGAGCCGCTCCCAAGGCTTCCCTATCCCCCGATTCGTATGCGTGCCTGGCGCCAATCCTGGCGCCATCTGTATTCCTTGTAGCGTACATGAGGTGCTACAGATACTGTATGTAGGGAGGGGTCCTACAGCCCTTTCTTAGAAAGGCAAGGGCGGGTCCATCAGGACGACATGGCCATCTCACCCAAAAATAGATTTTTCGCTTCGCTCAAAATCCGTTTTTTGGGCTCAAGCCATGTCGTCCTGATGGAAGTGTACCAGAGCATTACTGTATCTGTGGATACTCAGAACGTGCCGTACTCCCCGGAGGTAATTTTTTCCCGGTCGACTAGACCTAGAGACCTAAGATGTTACCGTTATACATCTTTTCAACTAACTATAAACTATGTTAGAGCTTCCTGCCCCCTACAGGGAAGAGTCCTACTAGACTCTGGAAAAGTCTCGAAGAGTACATATATCTATGTATGAATACCAGGCAAGCTAATATAGTGGTCTCGCCCTATATTAAGTAAAGCATAGTTTGTAAAGGACCACTGCGTCAATATGAAATATCGACCAGTTTTCCGCACAATACTTGTATTGGACAAAGGTTTTATATCCGCATAGGAGGAAAACCAATGCAACATAGCTTGCATAAAGGAACAATTCTATTAGAATTATCCCAGATAAGGTACATAGAATGAATGCTCAATTATACCAATAAATTGACACAGGTGAAGGAGACGCAAGGTTCTCAAGAACCAGATTATTGACAGGCAATAAATAGACAGGTTAACCACAATTATATATATATATATATATATATATATATATATATATATATATATATATATATATATATATATATATATATATATATATATATATATATATATATATATATATATATATATGTATATATATATATATATATATATATATATATATATATATATATATATATATATATATATATATATATATATATATATAAGAAGAGGATAACCCAAAACTTTAAGCATAAGTATGATAGTAAACAGAGCTTGTTTGTCTGAAAGAAAAAACATTAGATGCCACTTTTAAGATACCGAGGTATCAAAGTCATAAAAGCCTGTATTACAAATCAATGACATTAGCGTTAGAAACGCTCGGCACACATGTCTGACTTATGCTAGGTTCACCTTCGGAAATGGAACAGTCTGGATGGGCAACACAGTGCCCTCACTTAGTTTGTAGTACAGTATGTAACTACACACTCACCCTGGAATTAATCGTCCCAATTAAGACCACTGTTCCTCGCAGAGTTAAACAGTAGGGTTAACACCGCGACCCACTGCTACCACAGATCTCTTTTAGTTCCTCTACTTGCTTCGCATAGTGGCGAAAGAACACTCTGGAAAACTTCCAGCCAGTGTATGAACGGAGATGTTCAAAATCCATACAATTAAAGAAATTTAAGGATGAGGCAACTTTCCTCGGATCGTGACCTGCGGGTGTATTGTCAGGATCCGCTCTGTGAATAAAATATGTGATTTTCGCTCTGAGTTGATTCAGAGATAAATTTGAGCCTGATGTTTCTCCCCTGAATAGTTGACCACCCTTGAAGTCTGAAGTTCTATGAAGATAGACCTTTAGGCATTCTACTGGACATAGAGATGCATCTTCTTTCAGAGGGCAGATTCTCCAGGGACCCCACCTGTTGGTGGGTAACTCATTCTTGGCGAGAAACGTAGGATCCGGAAACAGGTTCAGTTCTTCCCCATCCAGGAACTGAACACGACCTGCCTCTCTCGAGAGGCTACAATCTCACTAACCCTGGCCCCGGACGCGAGTGCAAAATAGGAAAATAACTTTTTGTGTCAAATCCTTTAACGCACACTCTTCATTGCTCAACAGAGAAGCGAAATGAAGAACTTGTCTAAAGACCATGAAATGGGCTTTGGAGGTGCTGAAGGTCTGAGCCTAGCACAGGCTTTCGGGACTTTATTAAAGATCTCGTTACCTAGGTCGACCTGGAAGGCATATAGAATGGGTCTTGTCAAAGCAGACTTACACACTGAAATCGTGTTCGCTGCCAACCCTTGACCATGGAGGTGGGGAAAAAAGATAAGCAGAAGTCTGTCAAGATCTCCTGCGGAATCTTCGCCTTGACAAAAGGCCACCCATTTTCTCCAAGATGACTCATATTGCCTTCTAGTAGATTTGCACTTATATTCCTCAAGGAAGTCTATACTGGTTTTCGAAATCCCGAAACGCTTTCTCACCGCTAAGGAGAGAAAATCATGAGCTGCAGGGTCCGGGTTTTCTGTAATGAAGCGCAGACAGTTGATTTCTGGACTCGCTGGGTCAAAACTGGATCTGGTAGTGGTACAAACTTCAGCTACAGTTCCAATGCCAGGAGGAATCACACGCTGTTCGGCCACTTGTGGGCCACTATTGCCGCTACCCTTTGAAGGATCTCAGTTTGTTGAGGACCCTCAACAGAAGGTTGTGAGGAGGGAACAGATAAATCTTGGACCATCTGTTCCAGTCGAGGGACATCGCGTCCACTGCTACCGCTAAGGGGTCCTCGTACGGGGCACGTAATGGGGCAACTTCTTGTTGTCTTTCGTCGCAAAGAGGTCTATCTGCAGTTCTGGGACTGATTCAGAATGAAGGAGAATGATCCTGCGTCTAAGGACCATTCCGACTCTATCGGTGTGAACCTGGATAGAGCGTCCGCTGTCACATTGCGGACTCCTTGAAGGTGAACTGCCGACAGGTACCACTTCTCCTTTTCCGCCAATCGGAAGACGGCCAACATCACCTGGTTGAGAGGTGGTGACCTCGATCCTTGTCGATTCAAGTATCTCACAACTACCTCGCTGTCTATCACCACCTTATGTGGATCGAATGACGCGGGGAGACTTTCTTTAAGGTAAGGAGCACTGCCCTAGCTTCTAGAAAGTTTTATGTGAAAGGTCTTGAATAGCCTGGACCAAGTCCCCTGGACTTTTTTCCGATGAGAGTGACCTCCCCATCCCTCCTTCGAGGCGTCTGAGTGAATCGTCACCGACGGGGGAGGTGGCTGAAGAAGAACCTGACTTCTTTAGATGTCTGGCTTGGGACCAAGGCCTGAGAAGAGTACTTAGCCGAAGCGGCTGGTCTTCTCAGATCTCTTCACGCGTTTGATGCATAACTTCTCCAAACTCCGATTGCATCCTTTAGGTGTGCTCTTAGCACTGGGTCTGTCACCGAAGCAAACTGGAGAGAGCGCAGTACTCTCTCCTGCTCGTGTCTTGATATCCTTTCGGAATCTTGAAGTCTCTTGACAGAACCCGCTATCTCCTTCCTTTTCTTCGCCGGGGTGGAGAAACGGTGTGACAAAAGGTCCCAGTGGATTCCCAGCCACTGGAACTTTTGAGATGGAGAAAGTCGAGACTTTTTCTGTTGATCTTGAAGCCTAGGTACTCTAGGAACTGGATCACTTGACTGGAAGCTTGCAAGCATTCTGTCTCGGATGCTGCCCACACCAACCAGTCGTCCAGTTAGGCTACTACCTGAATTCCCTTTAGGCGAAATTGTTTGAGAGCTACGCTCGCAAGCTTCGTAAAAATCCTTGGGGCTATGTTTAGCCCGAATGGCATGGCTCCGAAGGCGTATAGTCTTCGTTGTAGCCTGAACCCTAGGTAGGGGGAGAGTCGATGGCTAATTGGAATGTGCCAATAGGCGTCTGACAAGTCTATAGAGACGGAATTTGCCCTCTTGGGCAGTAAGGTCCTTATGTGTTGCAGTGTTAGCATTTTGAATTTGCAATTCACTATGAACTTGTTAAGTGGCGACAAGTCCAGAATGACTCTGAGCTTTTCCGAGTCTTTCTTGGGAACACAAAACAGCCTCCCTTAGAAATTGATGGGCTTCACTCTTTTTCTCCAACAGTTCTTGAACGTACTCCTCCATAACGGGGGTGGAGTGTTGAAAAAACCGAAGGCACGGGGGTGGAGTGCTGTACCAGCTCCCGCCCAGTCCATTCTTGAGTAGGCTGTGGGCCCAGGGATCGAAGGTCCACCGATCCCGAAATTTCAGAAGTCTCCCTCCTACCGGTATCACCTCACTTGGACTGCCGTCCTGAGGTCTTGCCTTCCTGACCACGACCACCCCTGAATCCCCTTCTCCTTGAGGGGCGTCTAGACGAGCCTCTGGCTGCTCCTCTAGGCTTTACTCGAAAGGATGTAGACTGCCCTTCGAACGCTGGGGTGAATGCCGTGGACTGTGTCGACACGGCCTGGGGTACCCACTAAAAGGTGGTCGGGGTTTGTGCCACGATCTGGGGCAATGGGGGCAATGGCAATTGCAGTTGCTGTTGCTGTCTAAGAGGCTTGGCTGGCCGGGACGGTAGCCTAGTCCTCATAGTCTTCCTCTTTGGTTGAGGACCCTCATCCGGGGAAGACTTTCTTTTGATAGCCAGGCCCCACTTCTGGAGAAGGTTTCTATTCTCCAAGGCGGCTTTATCAACAACTTCTTTGACCAAGTCGGTAGGGAAAAAGGTCTTTTCCCCAAATGTTGGAGGAGATTAGTTTCTTTAGCTCGTGCCTCACCGTAGCCGAGGTAAACACGAACTCCCTACAAGCTCTCCTTGCCTTGACGAAGCCATAAAGGTCCTTCGTCACTGTGGCCAGATGAGGCTTGGCCACTACCATGAACATTTCGTGGACCTTGGGGTCACTTGCCATCGTCTCGAGAGTAGTCTGAAGAGACATTGAGGCAGTCAGTCTTTCTTTTGTATCGAACTCACTTCGCAAAAGAAAGTCAGACAGCTTAGGGAGGTCCTTGCCGAACTGACGTCCGACAATATCAGCCTCCAACTTTCCCACTGAGAACGTAAGATGGACGTCCTTCCAGTCTTTGTGGTCCATAGGCAGGGCCAGCGACAAGGGTTTACACTCCTCTAGGGAGGGGCAAGACTTGCCGGCCTCGATTGCTTTTAGTACAGCCAGAAACCCTTTCTGTAAAAAGGGGAAGGCTCTAGTAGGCGAGGACACAAAGGAAGGGAGCTTCCTATTCAATGCAGCTACCTTTGAGTTAGAGAAGACCCTCTCTTTCATCGAGGATGAAAGTAGAGCTTGAGCCTTAGCATGGTCCATCACTATGACCTCCTTCGGCTCTGTCTCCTCCTTTGAAGCTGGTTCCTTCCTCAGCCGGACATAACAGTCCGGATATGATGCCTTGCTGGGCCAGAATTCCACCCTCCAAGGGAACTGAGCCCAGCTTATCCGAGATGACAATCTTTCCAGTCGTCATCGGCATGTGCTCAGCATACCTCCATGGGTTAGCATCTGAGCACAAGGGAAGGTCTTTCACATTGAGCTTTTTCTGGGGCCCATGTGATTCTGCAAGGCACTGCATTCGCAGTTCCATTGCAGCCGCCTTCTCCTGATTCTCCTTCTGCTTTTGTTGGATCATTCCAACAATAGAAGAGAGGGCCTGTCCCAGCTCTACTGGGAGACCGGCCGATGTAGAGGGGCTTGAACTTCATCCTGGGCTTCTGCCAGGAGGTCTTCCTCCTGACACCCGTCCACATCAGACATCCTGTCATCTAGCTGGATGTCTTGCATCGCGACCGCGACTTCAGCATCCACCTGGATCTGAACTTAGGCGATCTCCTCTTGAGGCTGGGGAATCACTGCATCAGCTGATGCCTTAGGGAAAGGATACGCCCTCATCTTCTCACTTGGAAGATAAGGGCCAGAAGTGTTCTTTTGGAAGCCCCTTACCCAGGTACGAAGCTTCTTCCTAGCTATTTAAATGTCTCATTAATCAGGTTAGTGCACACAGTACATACCTGAGGGTCCCAATACCGGAGATCATCCTTGGAGACAGCGTATGCTGCGTGTCTCCTACAAAACTCATGTCCGCAGAGGTTCTTGCTGCTGACATTGCAGAAAGCACTTCCCCACTTCGGAGTGTCCTTCTGTAAAGAGAAGAAATTTCCATGAGTATCAAGTGAACTATGTATCACTGGATATGCATAGTATAGCATAACAATTCAGAAAGGAAAGACACACACTTGTGTTTCCCTCACAACCCATTGTTGCAGCCTTCCAGATAATAAAATCAAAAATGGTTTATCTCTTTTAGAGTAACCAATGCAAGGTTTCCAGAGGAAACAGGTGGAGCTCACACCTAAGCAATGATTTTAAAATCCTGGATAATAGACAGGGAAGAACTCAGCTTCCTATCTGAGGGCAACAGCAAAGGGGTGTGCAAGAAAACACAATAGTGTTAGAAGACACAGTGCTGTACCAAAACCCTTACTATAGTTTTCTTCTTACTGTATATGCTATACAGAAGAATTCTAGTACAGTATAGGGGGATGTGTGCCGGCCTGCCTTTACCGGCCGGCACACACCACAACTAGCTTTAAAGTACACTACTTAACAGCTATAGGGCGGCAGCACTCTGGTTCAAATGCCTGTGCCGGTCGGCAGCAACTGCCGGCCGGTAACAGCCAGTGTTGGCCGGCAATGGCTGCCGGCCAGCAACTACACAAGGTAGTACCCAGCTGCCGGCCACACTCTTGGTGACCGGCAGACAAGGGCTGACATAAGCCGGCCGGCAAAGGTACAAGACCGATGCCATAGGCCGGCAGCCGGGACAGGTACAGCACTTAGAAGAAAAATAGAATGGATGCCGGGATAAGAGTGTACACAACCTCCAAGCCCGGCAACCGAAAGAGTGCATATAAGGAAGGGGAGAAACTAATTCAGGCTTCCTTGGCCCATGCCGTCCGGCTCTGCCAGCAGGCATGGATGAGGGACCAAGAGAGGTCCGGGCAGCACTCGAAAACATAAGACCCTTGCCGGCCAGCAGCTCTGCCGGCCGGCAAGGGGCTGAGTCAATTCCACATCCTAACCTATACTAGGTCCAGAAGTAGAACGACGTACAGTACAGTAAGACCCCTGCCGGCCAGCTCTGCCGGCCGGTAAGGGGCTGAGTCAATTCCACATCCTAACCTATACTAGGTCCAGATGTAGAACGACGTACAGTACAGTATGAAGAAAGAGGGGGAAGGGACAAGAGGGTCCTGCCAACCTTGCTTTAGTGACAGATCACCCGCAGCTAAGAAACTTATCTTAGCCTAAGGGAGATCTAAGGGGAAAGGCCAGCAATACTTACCAGCTT
>NC_090728.1:18457611-18462611 GCF_036898095.1 Palaemon carinicauda | reverse complement strand
AATGTTTTATCAGATAATTGTGAGACAATAGATTTTCTTATGAAACACAAGGACGAATTAAGTAAAACAGTGCATGCTCCCGTAGATTTGCAACGAATTCATACAATAATAAGCCAAAATGAGTTACGGCCAACCTTATATGCTGTAAATTTAGAACACAAATCCTTTACGTTATTTTTTGACTCTGGTAGTCCACGTAATATTATGGATTTGAAGACGCATCATTTGTTGTTTCCGAACTTTCCGATTGAAAAATCAGGAATTAGACTTTCAGGTATAGGAAATAATGAATTAAACGTCATAGGCATAACTCATATTCAGTTCAGTCGGTAATCGCACGTTTGCCGATACATTTGTTGTTGTAAAAAACATTAATATGTATCCAGCTGTAATTATAGGATACCCATCTATGGGAAATCAGAACATTATCTTAGCTCCTGCCAAGCATGGCGTGTATATCAAAGGGAAATTCTATAAGTCTTCTAATACCTTAAAGTCAGTTTTGGATAAAAAGGAGACGACAAATGTAACCGTAACGTACGTTGAAGAACCAATAACTTGTCTCACTAATAAAGAAATAATATACGCGACCCAGCAGAATTCTCGTTCACCCGTAATATCATCTTGCACGCAATCTATCGAACCAAACATACCTTCGAATTTAATAGTGCAAATAAAGAAAACACTACCGGGATCTGAAATATTAATCCTATCCGATACTTTGAAAACCAACGGATTGTCTGTCACACAAGCTATTTATACAGTAGGCTCACATCAGCAATGTAATATCGAAGTCTGTGATCATTTAAATAACACTTTAGTAATTCACAAAAATCAACATATCTTGGATGTAGAAGTTTATAAACATCGTATTCTTACCGTTGCTGAAATCAATCACTCTTAATCAGTTGCGGATGAATCCCTTTTGCGATCTATTAAAAATAAAATCAGTAAGGACATTCAAGACGAAGAAATTCAGCAGAAAATTTTTGAACTTTTAACTAAATATCAAGATGTCTTTTCCACTACGGATGGATCCTTAGGAAAAACAGATGTGATCGAGCATCAAATAAGGTTAAAGGACAAGCAGAAAATTATATATGTACCCTCGTACAGACTCCCTATGAAATTCCAGAATGAAATAAATGATGAAGTAGGTAAAATGTTAGAGGAAGGAGTCATTAGAAAATCAAACAGCCCTTATAATTTTCCTTTAATAGTTGTACCGAAAAAAGATCGAACATGGCGTATCTGCGTCGACTTTCGTCGTCTAAACGAGGAAACGATCCCTGATCGATTCCCAGTGCCATGTACTGACGATATTTTGTCTTTGTTAGGTCAGAATAAATATTTTACCAGTTTGGACTTACTTAAAGGCTTTCACCAGATATCATTAGAAGAAGATAGTATCCCATACACAGCCTTCAGCACAGCCAGGGGACATTATGAATTTTTACGGATGCCTTTTGGTTTACGTTGTGCTCCTTTAACTGATCTTACGAAGAAGGGCGTAGATTTCATATGGTCTGAGCAACATCAACAGGCGTTTAATACTTTGAAAGATGAACTGTGTAGTTCTCCTATCTTAAAATTTCCTGACTTCGGTAAGGAATTCTTCATTGCAACAGACGCCTCAGACTTAGGAGTAGGAGGGGTATTGCTTCAGCAATATGATAAACAGTTTTTCCCGATAGCTTTCTATTCTCGAAAATTGAGAACTTCCGAAAGTAAGTATGCAGTAATAGACAAGGAAGGACTAGCTATTGTTAATTCGCTAGTGCATTTTAAGTTCATAATTTACGGTTATCCCGTTAAGGTTCTTACTGACCATAAACCACTAACAGAGTTCTTTAAAGGCTTCAACCACAGCCCTAAACGAACTCGGTGGCATTTGATCATTCAAGATTTTGGCGCAAGAATCGGGTATTTACCTGGGAAAGCAAATATCATTGCGGATGCATTATCACGCAACCCCGTGTCATCTTGTACGGAGCCTTTAGCTGAATTAATAGATATATCAACATCCATGCCTATTGTAAAAACAATATCTGAACAAGAAGATTTAGGCTGGAGTGCTGAATTGTTACAGACTGAGCAAAGAAAAGATCAGAAAATAGAAACAATTATAAATGCTTTGAAAGGCAATCATAAAGAAAAGGAATATATAAAGTATAAGCAGCAGAATTATATAATCAAAGATAATATTCTGTGTAGGACTGTGACAAGGAAAACCCGCAATACACCACATGTAACTAACGACCAGGTAGTAGTACCAATCTCACTTATTTCCACTGTCCTGAATTGGTTGCATTCAAATCCATTACATGGACACCCTGGGTTCTCATTAATGTCACAGAAAGCCAAATCATTATTTTATTGGCATACAATGCTTACGGATATAAAAAGACACATAGCTAATTGTCGCACATGTCAGGAAAACAAAGGGCATACGAAAACACCTGTCAGCCTAGGAGCTTATCCTGTGCCCAATCAACCCTTTGAAAGAATACATTTAGATTTGTTAACAGGATTTTACGAGTCAGACAGAGGAAATAAGCACCTCTTAGTAATTATAGATGCTTTAACTCGATATACAGAACTAATAGCGCTTAAAACTAAAACTGCGATTGAATGCGCTAGGAAGTTTTACGAGTGTTACATTTGTAAACATGGAATTCCACACATGATAATCTCAGACTCGGGTGGTGAATTTAATAATCACTTTCTTACCTCATTGTGTGAATTCCTCAACATAAAGAAGATTAATACCATGATAAATCACCCAGAGTCGAATGGGCTAGTGGAAAGAGCAAATAGGAAGATATTAAATATATTGAGGGTAACACTAGGGGGATCAGACCCCAACTGGGATATTGCAATACCGGCGGCACTGAGTACTCTGAATCATTCATATCATATATCAATTAAAATGTCACCGCATGAAGCATTGTATGGTACCCCAGTTAGAACACCTTTCCATGTATTAACGCCTACAACTAATTTATCAAATCCTTTAAAAGAATGTATAAATGCAAGTATAAGTCGATATGATATCCTTCGAAAGAATTTAGAAGAATCACAAATCATAATGAAAAGGAATCATGATAAAATAGCGAAACCAACTAAAACATATACCGTGGGTGATAACATCTATATTCAAATCAATGTCAGAAAAGGGCTCAACTATAAATTAACACCTAAGTTTGAGGGCCCATTTAACAGTTTGGAAACATTAACGGCCAATAGGTTTAGAATTCAAAACGTAGCCCAACCCACGGATGAGAGAATAGTACTATTGGCTCACATAAGAAATTAAAAAGAAAAGAGAGGAAAAGAAGTGAGGGAAAATTTTATTCTGTTTTATGTGATTAAAAGTTTTCTTTTTAATACAGGAGTAATTACATATATTTTTTCTCGTTACAGGTTTCCAAAATGAATTTTTTGTTGTTGGGGGTGATATTGTTCGCTCAGACATTTTTCTCGTATGGGATGAGCTCTAAGACTAAAAATATATATTTTAAATATGGCAATATAGTTGAAAGACAAGAAGACATTTTTATTACATCAACCAACGTAATTGTAGAAGTGAATATGCAAGCAATTTTTCTTCAAGAGAATGATGTCATTAGCTTAAGAACCGCCATTTCAAGGTTTTCTGCATCATTGGATGAGTTGCATAGAAGACATTTTCATTTGACTACTAAGAGTTTGCTTGGATCAACATTAAAAGTTGCAGAGATGCTATCTGATGACTTGAAAAATAAGACTGGCGAGACAGGATCTTTGGCTTATGACCTTTTGATGTGGACTGTAGGACACGAACAGAAAGAAAGACGGAATCCGTTTATTTATGTTGCATTAAGCATCTTTGGGTCTGTTGCAAGTTTAGGTTTAGGAATTTCCAATCGTCTTAAAATTAGTAATCAAAATAAGAAAATTGAGTTCTTGACTCATAAAGAAGAATTGATTATGTCAGAACTAAGGAATCAGTTAGCTTCAATCAATAAAATTATGGATTTATTAAATGAACATTCAGATACTATCGTTCAAATTATGGAAGTACAGGATTTGTTGGCAACATTAACATATTATGATTCAAAGATAGATCACATACGTAACAGAATTACACATTTCATTGAGAAATCCAAGGATTATGTAGAAGCTATCACGTTAGCAACTAAAGGTGTATTGTCGGCCCATTTGTTGCCTATACGTTACTTAAAATTAATTCTGAAGAACGGAAGGGATAAACTAGGCTATGTTCCTTTGTTAGACGAACATAGGTTAGAATTTTATTACAGCCTAATTACAGTAAACGTAGATAATAACAAGATTAGGATAACAATTCCCTTTGATTCTTCTGATGCCTGGCAATCTTACAGGATATCACCATTTCCGACTTTCATGACGAATCACTCAAATCCAGTAATATCCAGTTTGACAGGACACGTATTGATTTCCCCAGACAAGGAAACATATACGGTCATTAAAGACTTAAATCAATTAACTCACTGTTCAGACGCAATGGATAGAAAAATATGTACAGCTGACTCATTTGAATTCCGTAAAAACTTAATGGATTCATGCGAGTTAGGTATAGTGCTAGACGGTGCTCTCTCCCATACAAGTGAAAATTGTCTGGATAAGCTTTATCCCTTTGACAATAATGAGTTCAATTGCAGACTGAATAATGGCTCGTGGATACGATACGACAAGGACGGCTTCAATGTATCATGCCCGGACGGATCCACGTCCTTCACCAATATCTTCGTCGCAGCAGATGGTTGTGTCGGGACTTCCCCGAATTCCATGGTGACTGGTCTACGGACAATCATCAGAGAACGAGCCTACTTCGCGAACTTCACGTGGACCTCTACAATGCCAGCACTTCCTCTCCCATACAACGGACATGTGGCAAAGCGGTTGATGAAACTTACCGAAAAGGACCACCTGTCACCGACTTATAAAGAAATTCTTCACCCCATACTACTGGCTGGTTT
>NC_090728.1:18450111-18452611 GCF_036898095.1 Palaemon carinicauda | reverse complement strand
ACAAGGAATGGCCTACTCACACATTTTTTCGCCATTGACAATTGCCCTCCCATTTCTTCGAAGCAGCCCTGAATCTGTAGTGGTTGTAGCAGAACTGTGGCTGATGGGTGTCAGTAAGTGGCTGTAGAGGTCTTTGGTTGGGGCATGAGCAAAGTGCATCATGTGTGGATGGTGGACTGCTTTGTCGCTGCTCCAGCATTCACGTCATCCTCGGTCAGTGTTGAGTAGTTGTCTTCTGTGGGTAATAATGCACTCATTTATATATACCTTTATGGAAACTAATCCATTGTATGATGAACCAGTGAGGAATTAAAACTGAAATGAAATAAAATAACTCTTCATTTTCATTATAAAACAGTTGTCAAAAAATTTTGCGTTAATTATATGAATGTGTTAAGGTGGTTTGACCATGTTGAGAGAATGGAAAGTGGATGTCTGCTAAAGAAGGGGATGAATGCAAGAGCTAATGGGAGAAGTACAAGAGGATAGCCAAGGTTTGGGTTGGATGGATGAAATGAAGAAAGCTCTGGAGGATAGGACGATAGATGTGAGAGAGACAAAAGAGCGTGCTAGAAATAGGAATGAATGGTGTGACACAATTCCGGTAGGCCCTGCTGCTTACTCCAGTCCCCTTGGTGACCACGTAGGTAGCAGCAACAGGGGATTCAGCATATGAAACTTCATCTGTGGTGGATAACGGGGATAGTTGGCTTTGGAACTCTAGCAGTACAAAACCAAACTGGGCTGAATCCCTCGTCAGGCAGGGGGGAGTGGAGAGAGGAAAGGTCCCTTTTTTATAATTTGTTTGAGGTCAGCTACCCACCAAAATTGGGGGAATTGCCTTGGTAAATAGATTGATATTACAAAAAGAGTAACCTTGACTGATCCAACGGAAATAGTTAATCATTAGACTAATTTTCTAACTTTTCTCATAATCCAATTAAATCTCTGATCGTAACCGGAAGTCTCAAATGCTTAGTGATAAGAAGAGCGTAGGATTTTATATTTGAAATTTCCTGATTAAATTTGTGATGGCATTCTCTGAGAAAAAAAAATAAACAGATTAAAAAAAATCATTCAAGTTTGACCACGTTTAGTATATGATATATAAGTAATATTTCATATAAAAGAGCATGGATGGAAACGTGATTATTATTATTATTATTATTATTATTATTATTATTATTATTATTATTATTATTATTCTAAATGTCTTCCCCAGTCTCTAGGTATTATTTCCTCTTCGACATATTGCTCTTAATAAATCCAGCATCTATTAGTCTTCCTCTGTAGCTGGTATCTTGACCATTTATTTTTGTAATTCTGATGGGACTGATTCCTTGACATTTTTCCTTTTACTCAAGACCCGCTTCACTTTGTATTCCGTATCTCCATTTCTGGACCCTCCACCTTTTGTGTTTCTCACAGCACTTCTCTCATTTGCAGTTTTAATAGTTATTCAGGATACTCTCTCCATCTCCTCTTAATGCCTTTATCCTTGTGCTATATATTTCCCTCTCTATCTTTGATGACTCCCAGTTGCCTCAAATCCTGTTTTAGTCTTTTCTTCAAGCTTGAAATCTTATAGATATGAGTTCCTTCTTCCCTTGCTAATAGTTTTTTAATCCAATTGCTCTTCTGCTTTTCCAATAGCTTTACCCGGTTTCGTCATTGAATCTCTTGCCTCTTCCTTGTACCGTTCCTCTACACACTGTACTAATCTCACTTTGCAGTGAACTAAGAACTGCAATATTTGTTGTTGTCGCGTGTGTGTGTGTGTATATATATATATATATATATATATATATATATATATATATATATATATATATATATATATATATATATATATATATATATATATATATATATATATATATATATATATATATATATATATATATATATATATATATATACATATATGTATGTATATATATACACACACATACATATATATATATATATATATATATATATATATATATATATATATATATATATATATATATATATATATATATATATATATATATATATATAGGGTTGAAAAAGATGAAAATATACGGGACAGTTGAGAAACTTTCCAAGTTTTAGAAAGTTTAAGCGAGTAATATACTGACAAAGAACTGCAATATCGTGAATTAATTAGGTCGTTACTGTCAATTAAACAAAGTCTTGGACTACAAATGTCTATCATCGGTACTGTTGCTCAATGACATTCCATTTCTCATTGTGCACCTAATAGAAGCTGTTATCCACTAATTCGATCATTATTGCACGATATTTTTTCACGTATAATCTTGCATGACATTTCTTTTGCTAAATTAAATAAATAACTCATTTGTATCGATATACAATAGTTTCTCTCTCTCTCTCTCTCTCTCTCTCTCTCTCTCTCTCTCTCTCTCTCTCTCTCTCTCTCTCAAAGCATAATTCTGCAGAAAGACATGCATTTTTTCTTCAAAAATTAGGAGTAGGGTTTTATTTGTTCATTCAA
>NC_090728.1:18417611-18432611 GCF_036898095.1 Palaemon carinicauda | reverse complement strand
ATTTTTACGACTTTTTCTCTTTCCATATATACCTGACAACTCTAATAGTCTGTGTGCTGTATAGGGCTCTCCTGGACCACTCCCCTAAAATCTCTGAAATATATTTGTAAGTACTTTCAGAATAAGAAAAATATGTTAACACAAACAAACTTTGACTCAACCGTTGTTTTTGGAAGTTAAAATTTGCATGGCAAGACAATAAACACAACTAAAAGTAGAAGGCATGTTACGTAAATTATCAATACTTCTTTATTTCTTGGCCAATCAACCCAAACTGAAAATAGTTTTAGTGAAGATGTGGGAGAGGATTACAATAATGTATTAAATCAATTTTTACGCAATTGAAATTTTTATATAGCTGAATTAAAGGCCTATATGAAGGACTTTTTTGTTTTAAAATACTTTCATTTATATTTCTTCATTTAGTGGAGCAGCCAAAGTGTGATTTTGACTAGAATCATTCATTTGGTGATACAAGCATGAAATTTGGTGTGAATGTGCTATGTAGGTCATGTTTTAAGAAAAAAGTGCTAGCCATCAAGAATTCCAAGATGGCGGCCATTATTTCCAAGATGGCCGCCAGTTAATGGAAAAACAATGTTAAACCATAAAAGCGCTTTATGTTTCACATCTTGGTGCAAAATTATTGATATATTTGCCTTCTTTGGTGCATCTCTGGTGAATAAGGTATATTTCCTGCACAAATGAATAATATTTATACCCTTACAACATCAAGAAGCATTAATAAACAGTCATAAATACCATTGCTTTCTGCCTATAAGTCCTCAGTTGATAAATAGAGTAGAAGATTAATAAATGTTAGTAAAAATTATAAATTAATAAAGTATAATAATAATAAATAGTAGATAAATGATTCATCCGAGAGTAAAGATGTAAAGAAATCAAGTCGTCACCATGATCAGTCGCCAAGTACTCAGAAGACGTTTCCTGGAAAAAGTACACAAACTCACCCTAGTGCTAGAGGAAATGGGCAATCCATTTGCAGAAGAGACAGATGATCCTTTAAAGCTGGATACAAATGACATAGTAGATCTTTCTGCTGCTCAACTAGTTGCAACGCATCATGAGAGAGGAAAAGAACAGTTCGAAACATTCATGGAGAATTTGCAGTCTGATAGAGATTTCTTCTACAAGCCAATCAAAAAGAACAATACTGGCTTCTTCAAAACTGGGCCAGAGTCATCCAAAGTATCTGAGACTAAAGTACTTAAGGAAGACTGTCAACTGTTTTCTCGCCTGTTTATCTCCTGTCAAACAAGAGGATGTGACCTACAAGAATTTTTCAGACATGAGAACCAGCCTTACCCTCCTTCACTCAGCAAGAAAGGTAACCTACGCGCATGTACTAAGGCTGATTTGGTGGATGTTCTCCAGGTGAAAGTGAGTCTACCTGAGTCAAAGCCAGACTCGGATGTCCTCATTGTGGATGGTTCATCACTGGTAAATGCAGTTGTACCAAAGACATCAAAGACGTTTGAAGAATATGCCACGAAGGACATCCTCCCCAAAATAGAAATGTACAGTAGAAAACACAAGAGAACAGACATCATCTTTGATGTATATCATAAGTCAAGTCTGAAGTCAGAAGCTAGATCAAAAAGAGGAAAAGCTATCAGGAGGAGTGTTACTGAAAAGAGTAAAACGCCTACAAACTGGAAGAGTTTCCTCCGCAACAGTGCTAACAAGACAGAGCTCTTCCACTTTCTTGCTGATGCAGTAGCTAATATGACTACGGAAAATGTAGTCATTGTGACGAAGGAAGAAGATGCCCTTACGAGTGCCAGTTACACCAACATGAGCCTAGAGGAATTGGCTCCCTGTACACATGAGGAGACTGACACACGTATATTCTTACATGCCTGGTATGCAGCTACGGAAGACTACAAATCTGTTATGATCGACGCAAACGACACAGACGTCATTGTGATTGCCATATCACAGATGCCTTCTCTCAAAGCAATCGGCCTGGAGCAAATGTGGATTAGATTTGGAAAAGGTGAGCACATTAGATGGATTCCTATTCATGACCTGGTGTCCATCTTAGGATCAGAGAAGATCAACGGGATGCTATTCTTCCATGCCTTTACTGGGTGTGACGTTGTGTCAGGATTCAATGGCAAAGGGAAAAAGACAGCATGGCCGACTTGGGATGTCTTCAATGATGCCTCTGCCACCTTTGCAAAACTTAGCCGCAGGCCATCTGAGATTGAGGAGTCTGATCTACATGTTCTGGAGAAATATGTGGTTCTTATGTATGACTGGTCGAGTACAACATCTTCTGTAGACGAGGCAAGGCTTGATCTCTTTGCGCGAAAATAGAGGTCTTATGACATGATTCCACCAACAAAAAGTGTACTGAAGGAACATGCCAAACGAGCAGCCTACCAAGCAGGTCATATTTGGGAGCAGTGTGTTAATCGTCAGCCAGAACCTCAGTGTCCTTCCAAGTGAGGATAGGTCAAAAAACGGTGATGACTGGGAAGTTGTATGGACAATGCTGGAACCCATTTCCAAGAGCTGTCGTGAACTGACAAAGTGTGGATGCAAGACAGAGTGTGGTGGAAGGTGCAAGTGTGTAAAGAATGGACTATTCTGTACTCTACTCTATAGTTGCCCTTGCCAGAATTCCTAGGAATAAAAACTGATGAACAATAAATGGACTTTTGGCCAGAGTAGGTTGAGTATTGTTTGAAATATGGACTCTTAGACATTGGCATATGTAGCAAATGACGTCATTTGGCGGCCATCTTGTAAAATGGCTGCCATATTGGACCCTCAGAATGATTAGTGGTGTTCCCACATCAAACCCAGACAAAGAAAACTCATCAAGTATCTGAGTAAGAACTTTAATGGCACGTAGTACTGCAATATTCTGCCTTAAAAAGGACCATATGGCGGCCATCTTGGAAAATGGCCGCCATATTGGAATATCAAGTGGCTAGCACTTTTTTTTTTCAAAATCTAATGCAAAATAAATAATTATGCCAAATTTCATGCTTGTATCATCAAATGAACGATTGTTTCACTTATCTGCCCCACTAATTGGTCAGATAAATTCTAGTTATGATTGTTAGAGTTGAGGTGTAAAAAAAAAAAAATTAATATAACTTGATTTAGAAAAGTGGAATTTCATGAAGTATTCAGCATAGTAAATTTTCCATATGTAGGCATATGGTTTTATCTGTCCCACGCGTAACTTTTTTTTTTTTACTGGAGTATGTGAGACAAATAAAGTATCATTTATTTAGGATAAACACGAAAAAATTTTCCGTGATATCAAACAACTCGGGAATTGAAAATTGTTACCTCAATAAATGGTCTTCTCAATTTTCATATGGAATAAATTTCTACGCCACGCTGTATACAGTTATATATAGATATCTCAAAATTATCATTATTATTATTATTATTATCATTATTATTATTATTATTGTTGTTGTTGTTGTTGTTGTTGTTGTTATAAAATAGGCTACAACCTGAGTTGGAAAAACAGCATGCCAAGGGCGCCAATTGGGAAAATAGACCAAAATAAGGAAATAAATAAAATACAAGAGAAATAACGAACGATAAAAATGTCATAATCTAAGAACAGTAGTAACATTGAGCTATATCTTTCCTAAATATAGAATAAAAAGACCCTTATGTCAGCCTGATCAACATATATATATTCGCTGCAAATTTTAAGAGACTCTTTAGCTATTGTAAGCAACTCTTCTATGATGACCTTAGAAAATCGAAGCATTGTTCACTAGTCTTGGGTAGTGACATAGAAACTGCACCATGGTCTTCTACTATCTTGGGTTAGAGTTCTCTTGCATGAGAGGACACTCAGGCACAATATTCCATCTATTACCTTATTTCCTTTTCTCACTGGATCATATTTGCTTTTGGAGACCTTAGACGTGTATCATTCTGTTTTTCCGATTAGGGTTGTAGCATAGTTATTAATATTAATAATAATAATAATAATAATAATAATAATAATAATAATAATAATATTATTATTATAATAATGATAATTATAATAATAATAACAACAACAACAACAACAGCTTATCGTGTAGCTAGCAGAGTCAAATAACGCAAAGTGGTCCTAGAAACAAAAGAGCTAAAGGGAATTTACATAATTTCGATCTGCTAAACATTTTCCAAAATCTAGTTTATACTAACCCCTACAAATGTTGAATAATCATTCAGAATCTAGCATTATAATATTACACTCCATTGCATGCCTTTCAACAATATTTTTGTAATAGAATAACTCCGGAACTTTTCTGTGGAATTAAATGATTACATTAATTTATATGAAAATAGAAATATGTATATATATATATATATATATATATATATATATATATATATATATATATATATATATATATATATATATATATATATACATATATATATATATATATATATATATATATATATACATATATATATACATATATATATATATATATATATATATATATATATATATATATATATATATATATATATATAGTATATGTGTGTGTGTGTGTGTGGGTAATATATTTCTCTTAACATCTGATTTGCGGGTTTTCATATATGCAGCCTACACTATGTAAAGGAGAGTTCTTTATAAAAGACCATCTTTCAGTGGATAAACATTAAAATATCCTGAAAGTCCTGGTAAATAGAGAAAACTGTCTTAATAAGGTAAAACAAATAAATTAACATAACTAAAATTTCATGACTCCTGAATTGCATTAAAAAGATTTTTGGTTCCGTGTAACACTATGTCAACTAAGAATGTTTGATACTTCAAACTGAAGTCAGTATCACGTAATCCTAAAAACTTGTTACCTAGAAACCCAATCCCGCAAATTCCTGGCGCTCTATGAGAAATAAGAAAGAGTTTACTTTAACATGCTGATTATAATAAAAATGAATATAAGGTGGATCATTTGTGGTTTTCCTTAAAATATCAAATTTACATATATTATCATGTCTATGGAAATTTACGTCTAAGAAAAATATATCTGAGTATCCTTCATCGAAAAAAAGATGATAAAAGGAACAAATGAATTTGGCCTGCACAGGACACAGATACATTTTCAAATAAATGCCATTATAGAAAATGTCATCAACGTACTAAAACAAGAGAATCTTTTTAAGCAAAATATTTACCAAACGCATCTCAAAAAATTTTCTATAGGTATTACTTAAAAGATGTCATAACGAATTATCCACGTTCATTCCAAACATTTCTTCATAAAAATTCCCATCAAAAGTGAAATTGCAATATTTTATGCACAATTTGCTTAATTGTAAAATAACATTAAATGGTAGAAAAAAACTCATAATTACGAAGCTCATTGGTTAATAAATCCTCTAAAAATGGAGCTTTAGCAAAAATTGATGTTACGTCCAAACAGATAATTTTAGACTGAAAATCCACATTGTCACTTCCTAAACGGTCAACAAACAACATAAGTTTTTTTACAGAGAAGCCAAAAATTTTCCAATTCAAATTCAAATAGTTTATTTACATAAAAAGGGTGCCAAAAGAACCTGCTAGTCTTGTTAGAGAGCCCACTACTTCTTCAATTTACACAAAGAACAAAAGCTGAGTACAAAAGTAAAACCCCAGTAATAGTTTACACAAACCAATAAAACCATAAAGTTACAAATAGTTCTAACAATGTAAACGCTGTCTTTATAAATCATCTTGAAATTGCAGAAATTGAATATACACAAACCCTATAAGACTGACTATTTCATAGGATTAAAATGATATAATATTAATCATAATCATATTTTTTATAAAACAAACATTCTAGTTAAGTCTCCAGTTTCCGTAGACTAAACTAAATACATCCCTGGTGTAAATAATTTAAATGATACAATAGTACTTGCCATTTGCTTCTGCACTTTCAGCTAGGAATTTTTCCCTACTTGTTATAAAAAACCCACTTTTGTATACGTATATGCATCAAGTGGTTTCAGGTGTTAACTGACAACATAAAATAACACTTTTCGATCCTAAGCTTTATGATCAGTCACCAGCAGTTCTATCTCTATAGCATTTTCCCTCTGTGTTGGTTCAATTGTAGAGATTCTCTGTATTTTTATTCACTTTCTGTGTGTGGACGTATCTTGTGTTAATACAGCTGACCGTTCCAAATGAAGCAAGCAAAAATCTGACTTTGCAGTCATTGTGTATGATCTTGAAACAATGTCTCCTTTTACTGAGGACAGCCACCTTTTCTTTATTGCAGCTTTCACCTCAATTCACTACTTTTTGTAACTTTGGTACTTTACTTTTTACAGCAAAGTGTCCCTTTCTTTTGGCCTTCTTTTTATACTTTGGAATATGTAGGACAGTAATTCTTGTTAAAAGCATGACTTCATCCGAAATATTAGCAGTCTTCACATGTATTTTCATGTTATGGCTTTACTAGTTTCTTTATCTCAAGTTTATTCTCTGAGTTCCTTTGCTCTCCCTATTTTGATTGGCCCATTCGCTGACCTTTGTCCACTTTCTCGATAGATTTTCCACTTCATCTACCTAATTCCTGTCTATAAATCATTGATGATTCATATGCTCTGCAAATATTGTAAGCTTCTTCAATTCTAAGTTTTATTCACGATACAGACACTCTTGGAGCTTGTCTTTGGTGGAGAATATAATCTTGACCCAAATTATGCTTCCAGATTCAGTGAAGTTATATTGCATCACTTTACTTCTCTGTTCAGTGAGAAAAGTATCAAATGGTGAAGACCATGCCATATTTCAAAAAAAAAGGCGCTACATCACAACCTCAAAATGATGGGGTCACGATATTCTTTAATCATGAGCAATAAATTAGCTGGCTCCATACTTTATTTCTTCTGTCATAGCCGTTCCATTTGCCTGTTCCAAGGAAAAGTTTGTACGCCGAAATCATATCGTATCCTGCACAGTATAAGACAGTTGCTCATTGGACAGCTTTGTTCTTCGCAGAAACATCAGATGAAACCAAGTAAAACATCAAATAAGCGGCACTTTTTCTTATAAACTTCTATTGTGACTTTTAAGTGTTACTGGATCAATATATCCTCCATAATCTTTTATATTCAATCTTCATATATATCTTAAAATATCTTCTTAATTCTATTATTTCTTATCCTTAGGCTGGATAAAACTCTCTTGCATTTATATCTAGTGATGAATAAGTAAAGGTGCGTCCACACGGTCGAAGTGTCTGTCGGACAAAACTGTTACCATATCTAAATTGAAAGAGAATGACGTCATAGGCGTTGAAATTATGAGGGTTGATATGGTAACAAACAGTGGTACCAGATAAAGTTTACTACCAGGATTTCTACTCCTTTTACCAGAAAAAGATCGGAAGAAATGTCCGAAGCTCATGTCCGCTGTCACCTGTTACATATGTCAGTGTTATAATGTGTACTCGAGAATCTAGTTGTAATTATCAGCTTCAAGTACGGAGCATCATAACCATTGTACACCATAAATTGAAAGCATACTCCAATAAATTAAAAGATGCAGCATAAAGATTATTCTTGATCTTTTGAGAACAATGCAATGGTACAAAGAAGGACTAGTTGCATAGACGGAGTGAAAAGAGAAATCATTCATTCATTTTGAAGGAAACTTAAATTATTAAGAATCAGACTTTAAAAGCTATATACTGATGGGCCCAAATGCTTCATACATTTTACTGGAGAACTTAAAACCTTTTATAGCTAAGCAGGACACATGTATCAGAGGAAGCATTTTTACCAGAAGCACGTCTGGTGGCATTGCAGAATCACATATGCCTGACTCAAACATTGAGGATGTGTAACTTATATTCCAAGAAATAACTAATGTTTGACATGGGTCATACTTCCGATTGTGTGTTGTTAACTAAATCCAAATTGTTTCAGTGATAGAGATAATATGTTCAAAATTTTTTCCCCTGTTCTTGTAGAGAGAGAGAGAGAGAGAGAGAGAGAGAGAGAGAGAGAGAGAGAGAGAGAGAGAGAGAGAGAGAGAGAGAGAGAGAGATTGTATTTTCCTTGCGATCAAATACTTCTTCGAGCAAATAATGTGTAGCTCCTCCTTGTAATGATCCATTATGGATTCCATATGGTTTTCGATTTGTAAACCAATTACAAACATTCCACTTCTCGGAAGTTCAGGCGTTATTTTATTTATTGCTGCTACACGTTTATTTCTGTCTTTGTGAACATTTGCTTTGATATTTTATAAGCATGGGCTCTGCCATCAATGTTTGATTAGCAACTAAGCCTCTCTTCTATCTTAAAGTCATCTTTCCTCCGTAACTAGATTACAACTAGTCATGTTTACAGTGAAAGGTGATACCTACCCTTCTAAATGTTAAAGTTAATCCGGTAAACAAGAAGAACTACGTTCATTGTGCCACTCCGCCTCCGGAGAGTGTCTGCTGCTTGGACTCTACGAACACAGGCACTGTCCGACAAACCACTTGGTGCTCGTTATTGACGTCATTAGCGCTTCTTTCACAATGTTAAGTGATAGTAAATGTGTTCGACGGACACTGTTCGACCGTGTGGACGCACATTAAGACCACTCGTTCACAGGTACAGTCGCTTAGGCACTCAATGTAGCAGTGACAGTTCCAGACTCACTCTAATAAAGTCAACAATTTCCTATGTAGACTTGAGTGAATGCAATTCCCATCTCGCTGCCACAAAATGGGTGTTACTGACACGAGTGGTAGGTGATGTAGAAAAATCACAAACAATTATATATCAATTATCAGTGGTTTAATATATCTTGGTAGGCACAGACTTCTCTAATATATCAACAAATATAAAGGGGGGACTATTTTGATACAACTGACGCAACGGTTGAATAGCTAAAAAGAACAGGACAGAATAGAACTGAGGTAATTCACAGAAATCAGCTTATGTATAAACATAGAAAACAAACTTGAAATATAATGAAACATGTTGATCCATCTTCAACATATAGCGACCAGACTTAATGTGATAACAAAATTATAGAAAAAAGTCAAAAGATTTCATAAAAGAGACAGCTTACAAAATTTGTATTTTACAAATTAGATAGAATATACAATTATCAGAAAAATTGTCACGTAGTGCATATTAAAGCGGTATCAGTCAGAATCAGATTACAGAATCACATCGCATAATTTACATTTACATCCACTCATGTCTTTGCTAATTCGTGAGATATCAACAACTATAAATTTTTAATCCAGAAAATGAAAAGACGTTTATGTGGTGCTACATGCAGAGCAAGTGTCTAAATTATACAGTTAGTAACACTTCATATCGTTAACATAATGTTGTGTTAAAGTTTACCGAGTTAGACCGAGTGACTATGCAGCAGTTACACAAAGTTCTTAACGCATCATATCGTTGAAGCAAAACTATATTGTAATATGGTTGGACAGATATTAACCTTCCGTTTCGTTAAAGCAACTGAAACAAAAAAAATTAACTACAAAGAGCCAAATATTAACATTACTGTTCCTTAAAGAATGTTCAAACATAAATCAAGTATTAATACCGTAGAGGTCAAAGATGTTAAAGAGAACAAAGAAATCTTTAAATTGCTTCCCCGAGGACTATTTCAGCTGAAGTTCCAGAGAGGTGTGTCTCCGCCATAAAAAAAAAAAAACTAACCTTTTTATACCTTTCTTTAGGTATGCATGAATTCATTAACGCCGAAGTGTCACATGATACATCGCAAAGTATTGGCCCTAACAGGCTCGTAGGATGTTAGTATTAACAAATATTCTTGTTTATACAATTTCCTAGGAGGTGACTGAGATTATTTCTATTCATTTGATGAAATCACTTTCACAAAGTGTTTATTATTTGCTAAAATATAACATAATTCCTGAATCTCTGCTTTTTATTTGTGATGTAACTTCCGCTTCATCTTCCATCTATTCTCGATTCTATTCGTTCTTGATGCTTCTAGATTTCCTGTATCTCATTAATTTTTTTCCAGAGCTTAATATATATATATATATATATATATATATATATATATATATATATATATATATATATATATATATATATATATATATATGACTGAGAAATTGTCCAACAAAAATAATGATGATAACAGAAATATACATAGATACTGGTATTACTAATCATATCCTTGTAATTATTTTTAAATCTTGAGATATGACTGTATACTCCTCATCTCGATGGATTATTCGATGTAATGCGCAGATTACATCGTCATTCATTGTGGAGAAAAGTACATAAGTCTTTAGTGTAACCTTTTGTGAGGAAAACAAAATAACTGAGTGGTGTAAACTACTAAGTTGTTTTTCTTTTACTTTTATTAAGAAAATATAGTTTACAAGCTAATTTTTGCAAATATATATCTATAATATAAACATATATACTTTAATATTGGTTTTCCCGATGTGGTTTATAATTCATCATTTGCATATACTAACATTAGTCACTTGGATTAATATTTTTATAACATAATAAAAGACTAGCTGATGATGCACTAAATAAAGATTACTACAATTTATATACTTAAAACTTAAATTATAGTTAAGGAATTTCTCACTTACACTAATTTTACTCATTTTTATCAAAGGTAACATTCATCTTTTAGTAACTTAAACAATATAAATCTTGTCTTGAATATTCTACTCCTAATAAAGGAGATCATATTCAACTCATATGCTTATGAAGATACCAGATTCCCATTATAAATTCCCTTTTTGATAACATTGCTGTGTTTCTGTCTTTTTTATTAGGCCTGAAAATTTAGTTTAAAAACTTTTAGAAAACTTTCTGTATGTATTTTACAAATCTTGTTAAAAAAAAAAAAATTATCCAATTCACAACCGTTCTTCTAATTCTAAAAAAAAAAAAAATATACCAAGTCATAATTTTTTCAGGCTTTCAAAAATAACTGTCCGTAATGTTCATCATAAATAACCTCTTCTTTATAGCTAAAACTTCGTGGCTGTATTTAAACAGTATTTCTCTATTTACTGGATCAATCCACTTATTTCAATTTGCCCATATTAGATTCCAGTTAAACCACGGACTCACTTCTCAGCATGTGACAGTAAATGTGTTTTAATTTCCGCAAAGGATAGGTCTTTATCTTTATTACAGAATGAAATATCGTCATTATCTTATCATAATATGGAGTGCTAAAAATTGCAGATTCACTAAATGTGTTAAAATCAACAAGTTAAGAAAGCCTCTGCTTACAATATTTTACATCCCATTGACTTATTGATAATAATTTTGAAAAAGCTGATGAAAAGCATACAGTTTGCTTTCACGCTTAGATTTACAATAACACATCCTCTTTGACTCTTTAGAAAATACATAGTTTTCCTTTTAATAGTTTGATAATTCCCATTCCAGAGATATTTGAAGGTACACTTTTCTATATATTTACCAATATCAGCTAGAATCGGATATACCTGAGACACATACCATGCCTGTGGTAATATAGTTACATTAATTATTACACTTTTGGAATAAATTTAATCTTCATTTATAAGGTGGCCCTATAATTTTGTTAAATATCATCTTTGAAATTTCCCAGTTCACCCTTACAGATAGTTAAAAATCATTGTTATTGATTATACCTAGGATCTTAAAACTGCCTTGTTTCACTTCTATCCCCGTTTCTGGCCATTCGAGTTCGTCTTTCATCGATCTAATTACCACAATGTACGATTTCTTTTCAAGTCTCGCTCCACTAGCTTCTTCATATTCATTAACAATCCGCGAAGTTTCCTCAATATCCTCAAACTTATTCACAATAATGGTGCTATCATCAGCAAAACCAACCGCTACAATTCTTAACCCATTCGGAAGATCTGGAGAAAAAGTTCCCGACCTAACCTTCAGCATTCTACACAATAGTTCTTGGGCTACAACAAATAAAATCATCGATAATAGACAACCCTGTCGAACAGACTTGCTTATAAGAAAAGGGTCAGATATACGGCCATCTGTAGATATACAACTTTTGGCGTCCTTATAAAATATTCTAATCAAGTTTACAAATTCTAAAGAAAATCAAAGTTTGGATAATATTCCGAACAGGAAGTTCAAATTTATCGTATCAAACGCTTTATGCCTTCAAGATCTATCAGGACAGCTATCTTATTTTTATTTCTTAGGAAGTATATTACATCTCCCAGCAAGGTGTTAGTTAATAATGGACCTTCCAGGGACAACACAAAACTGTTCCTCTGATACGAAAAGAGATAGCACTGATTTCAACCTGTTTGTAAAACCTTTGCTTTAATCTTATAATCTTTATTTAGCATAGTTAAGGGCCTCCAGTTATTAGGATTACACTTATCTCCATTTTTGGTAAACGTTTAATAACACCTTTATTTCAGTCGTTCCACATTTTGAAATTGGTACTTTCATAAATTCATATTTCACAGTACTCCACATAGTTTTTTTTTTTTTTTTTTTTTTAGAAATCGACAGCTAATCCACCAACACCAGGACATTTCCCATTTTTCATTCCCGATATAGTTTCCCAAACTTCTTTTTATGTTAGTTCAGCCTTCAGGTTAAGTTCATATCATTATCTAGGACACTATTCATATTTTCAAGAAATTTTTGTTTCAATTCCAAATCTAGAAATTCTTCTTTATAAAAGTGTTCATAAAATTCTAATAATTACCTTTATGTAGACTTTGTGTCTTTTACATATGCACCCTCTTATACACACAATTTATCGATACTTGAGTTTACATTCTTTTCTTTCCTAAGTAAATATATAGATATTTTTCCCGATTCATTCTCTCATCAATTCTAGCTCTTACATTGACCCCTTCACATATCTCCTGTTCAATTGGATTTATTGTGTCGTTAAGTTCCGCTCTTTTGTAAAAGATATTACAGTTACCAGAATGGATCCAATAATTCCTCCTTAATTCTGCTTTCAGCACATCCAGTAAGCTAAATCTCTCCTGATTTATAGTCGTTGAAACTTTAACAAAAAAAGAGTCTAAGCTAATCTTTTGCATAAATCCACCAGTCTAAAATTGAATGAAACTGTACATCAACCATCTTTCTTTTCGAATGACTCCAAAATTGAACAAAGTTTTCATTTACTACTGTATTTTTTCAGGAAACTTGTATTTAATTTCCAGTATCCCTTGCCAAAGCTAATATCATTGTCCATGTTAATCTTAACCTTGACAGAATTATGATCAGACCAGCTTAATGGAATATTTTTAGATTCACTTACATTATTCTTCAGATCTCTTAACGTATATGCAATAAATCCTAGAACCGTACTTACGTCTAACATACTTATATTCTATCAAATGGTTTGTTAAGAGTCACACATCTTTAGGTTACAAATAATTTTTAATCTTTGAAGAGCTGGTGAAATTACATGGTCATCATGATTAGAGCAACCTCGTTTACTTGTTATGCTGTTCCAGTCTCCACCTATGATCAAGTTTTGTAAATTGTTTCTCATGTGATATAACAAAACATTTAGGAATATTTAGTATCTTTCCCTTTTCTTATTTTTCCCAGAAGGGGCATACACATTTATTAATAGAAAATCAGTTCCTTGACATGTACATTTTATACTGATTATTTGGCCCTTTAGATCCATCTTCCTATTCAGAACCTTCACTCATAACATTTTATTGAAGAGGATAACAGTGCCTCCCTTCAAAAAGACATTTGGATTCAATATTATATCGCAATGCTTTCCAACATACCCAAGTTGCGAAATTTGTTTGACATTGTGTTCTTGCAAAAATATTATATCCAAATGATAAAAGTACATAAGATCAATCAATTTACTTTGCTTATAAGACATACATATACATAATCCATTAACATCAACAGTTGCTAAATTTAGGTAAGTGAAAGTTACAAATATAAGAAAGAAAAAATATACATCATTCATCCAATTTGAAACGTTTATTTACTGGCAATCGATTCATCTCGTCTTCAAAACTACTTTTAGGTTCATCGAACACTGATGTATATTCATCTATGTTCCACTCGGAAAGCACACCATTATCCTTTATGAGCCTCAGGCGACTGCCTTTGCTTGGTTAGTCACTAATTGTAGCTTGCCACATTTCGGTGTCACTTGTGTAACCAAGGTTGAAAATACTGTCTATGGTAGGTTCTCCACCACGGTCCACATTATTTTCTTAATTTTCTTCACATTCCTGAATTTCACTTATCACCTAGTCGATTGACTCCTTTTAATTTTGTACTACACATAATTGAATGTCCAATTTCTTTCCAATATCTGCCTCGTCAGCGTGGATTTCTGCTTCAACTGTCGAAATAATGAGTCCGTCGTCAGGTGATGAGGGAATTTCCACAAACCTTTCAGCTGTTTCCTCATCTTGTCTTTCGTTGTCCGTTTCCACTTCATGCATTTGTCCATCGCCAGTCCTCGTCCCGGTCATGGTTCTGATGTTTTCATGACCCAAGTCCGAATTAACGGTTCTTTCTTCTGGTCCCTTTATCTCTTTCTCATTCCCCGACTAGGCTCCACCCCCATGCTCATCTCACCTTCCATATTTGTTCGCACTAGATGAACTATTCTTTTCATAATTAGGTATTTCAGGGAAATCGCCCTCATTACAAATGTAATTCCTCTCACGCATATTCAAAACGCAGTCCTTCACTAGATGACCTTTTTTCCCACATTTGTAACATGTTCTACTCTGTCCGCTATATAGGAAGGTTAAATCATAGCAACCAATATAAATTGATGAAGGGATGTTTTCTTGAAATCGCATTTTTACCGTGAGAACGCCATTGAATAAACCATCAAAGAGCCCAACTGCAAATTTGTTATGCCTTAAGTGCTCTACCTTTGCATACCTATTCAATATATCTATTATCATTTTATCATCTATCTAGAACGCACCGTTCCTTATTGACACATTACTATATATAGTCTGAACACCTTTAATGACACTAATTCCTAATTTCATATCATTAAAC
>NC_090728.1:18392611-18397611 GCF_036898095.1 Palaemon carinicauda | reverse complement strand
TCACTAAGGATGATGCATTTCCATTGCCCTTGATCAAAGAATAACTTGTGAAAGTGTTGGTGTGGTACTGTTTTAAACACACATTGGTGTTCTATTTCATGTCTCTTCAATATGATATAGATTTGTTGGACTTGTAGGTTACTTCTTCTGAATAAGTCTGGTTAAGTTAACTTTAAACAGTTTATTATTAGCTCCATCACTGGAGTACGGATGGTTTGGTCGGATGACCATTCCGTATGACAAGATTAATAGAACTCACAAAATACAGGTTTTCGTCGATAACGTTATATTAGTTATCTCAGCATTTATTACAAACATGATTACACAAGATTATTATCGGAAGCCATTTGGTTCCCTGCAGAGACCATGAGGTCAACTGTTTCTCACGGGATGCTTGTATTGTGTTGACGTTACATACAAAATGTTACCTATGCAATCATTTAGCTTGGTCTTTCTTTCGCATCCTGTTATGGCTGGACGTTCACATACTCCTAACTTCTCCAATGATCCCTTGGGTCATGGGTTTATTATGTATATATTACAAAAGTATGGGATAAAAAATATTTTACAACTGTTGATTTAAAATCTGGATGCTATCAAATACCTATTCAGGAAGACAGTGTGAAACGGCATTTATAGCTAACGATCAACTATTTCAGTTTAATTTTCTTCCTTCTAGTGTTAAAAATTCTCCAAGTCATTTCTCTAGAGTAATGATGGCTGTTTTGTCTCACTTAATTGGCCATAACATTCTTGTTTATTTAGACGATATCATAATTACAGAGAAAATGGTCGAAGAACATAACAATAATATTCCTAAAGTTTTAGAAGCATTTTGACGTAATTGTATGCAAATATATTTGTCAAAATGCAAACTTTTCTGTAAACAGATCGAACTTTAAGGTCATATGATAACCCCAGAAGGTATCCAACCCTGCCCCAGTAAAGTAGCTGCTATTTGAGATTTCCCCAGGCCACGTAACTCTGAGGAAGTAGCTGGATTCCTAGGGCTCGCTGGGTATTACCTTAAACTCATGAAAGGTTTTGGATTGATAGCGAGATCCTTAGATTCTTTAAAGAAACAAAAAGTAATAAATTGGGGAGGGGATGAAGTGAGGGCCTTTAACCATTTGAAAGCTGCGTTAACTACTAATGAACCCCTGACATATCCTAAATTTGATTACCCGTTTTTAGTGACAACAGATGCGAGTAGTGTAGCTATTGGTGGATTAGTCATATGGAGCCGTCAATGTATTCATTAAAGCAATAACGATTACAACGGGTATAGACGCATACTATAACAACCTTCAGGTCACGGAACAAAGGGTGATCAAACAGTGTGTCATTAGGTTGCTCTTCCCACTTTTTGCATCACACACACACACACACACACACACACACATTCCAATAACATAAAAGTTTAAAAGAAATTGGGCAATCGTTCCCATTAATAGAGCAGGTTTATTCTTTTATAGTGGCGAAAACATAAAAATCACCTGACGGTGGGGAGAAGGGGAATTCATTTTAGTAGTGAAATATATATAAATATCCCAGATTTTCGGATGTAATATATGATGAATTCCTGAGAATTAACCAAGTTTAAGCACGGGAACAAGATAATGATCTCAAGAATTTAAGTTACGAATTATCTCAGAAGGTTAAACTTATTTGACATTATTCATAAATGGGTAAAGTTTTCCATATCGAAAAAATTGTTACAGGCTTCATAAAATGAAACCTGTGAAAGTGAAAAATGCCTCGTTAAGAGGTATTTTTTTTTTTAAATTTATCGATGCAAAGTTACAGTATGGTTATAGATTGAATATGCAGTTTACTTTATGTATGAACGTTTGAGATTATGCGAACAAAAGCAAAGCAGTTTTTTCCGGTCATATCTCTGTATGGAATGGGTAAAAATATCACTCTTAACAAGCCTAAATATGCTAGACCATCCACCACTTACCATTTCCCCTCCCAGTATGGTCTTAAGCAGTGAACATATTTTAAATGGCGGTCTTTCACATGTTCTGTAGGCTATATTTGCAATATTACACAGCCTAACCTTGAATTCTTATTTTTAATTGTTCTTAAATTCTTGAGATTAGTCATACTCAGAAGGTAACAAATGCAGTCGGGTGTATAATATCAATAATAAACATTAAGAATAAGTATAAAATTTAGAGTTAGTTCATCGTTGTGTGTGAAGGAAAAGGGTTTCCTGCTTGTGAGAAAATAAAGGAACAAGGAATACGCTGTAGGTAGCCTAATAATTAATACAATATAATACAAATATATGGAATAGTAAAAGATGAATAATAATAGAGCAATTATAGGTTTTCTGGTATACTAACAGGGAATCTCTCCGAAATACGGAATCCAGTATTTTTTTTTTTTTTTCTCCAGCATATCAGCTGGGCGCGTCAGCAATAGGTGGCACTGGTCAAGTGCATGGGGATGCTATACGTAGGTTTTCCGTCTTGCCTTCACTATGAAGGAGGTTACCGTCATACCCAAGCATAGAGTCCGTCCAAGTACATGCCTCTAACTCTGTCTCATTGAGCAATTGACATAACCATGAGCAGACCAAAGACTCTCTAAAAAGCTCTATATCTCCCAGGACCGGGCGCTCAGTACGAAAGATTTGTGCAAATTGGTGCAATATGAATAAGCTCCATTAAGCTACTGATGGAGTCAACATTTCCCTTATGCACATAAAAGCAATTGTTTCATTTAGATCTTTCATAATGCTTCTACTTTCACACCATTCCAACTTGGAAAGAGAAGCGAAACCCTGGGACTCACTAAACGAATGAACATCGTGAACGACGGTCAACGGCCTCGCGCTAAATACTATACCATTAAAGGGGTTGGGGAAGACAAGAGAAGGAAATATTCAATTAGGTCCGGTGGGATGAGTAGGGCGTTGAGTCGTTGGAATAATATTAGGACAGCGGAAGGTCCGATGTTAATTTCTCCAAGAAGGATCGCGTGTGTTCTGAGTCGGTAGCGTCTTCCCGAGACCACACATTTGACAATTCCAGTCCATCCGTGTGTGCAGGCGTATACCACATTTGCATGAAAGAGGGAACTAGTTAAGAAGCTGGGGCGTTTATAATTAAACTTGACTGTGAAGTATAAGTAGCCAAACCTCATTCAGATGTCATGTACTATAGATTTTGGACGAGAGAGAGAGAGAGAGAGAGAGAGAGAGAGAGAGAGAGAGAGAGAGAGAGAGAGAGAGAGAGAGAGAGAGAGAGAGAGAGTGATTTTCAAAAGATAACTAAGAAGTATTGTTATGCTACCATGTACACCTCAGGTATGTATTTAAGTATTTTTTTCATTGGTGTTTCACTATGTAACCACATACTAGTGTCCGACCATATAGTCACTCTTAACTCCTTTGATACCAGCTTAGATTCTTAGAGCCTTTTTATTTGTCAATATAAAAGCTTTATGGTGGATGGAAGTTTTCTGGAAAAGTCTTGTGACACATGTTAAGACAAGTGAATTATGATTCTCTATTTCTTTCAGGTTGAATAAAAACGATAAAAGTTATTTAGATAAAAAACGTTTTAAAGGTTAAAAAACCTTAATATATTATAAACTCACATAGCTTTCATTAAAATGATAGACCTTTGGGTTATATTCCTAATTATCCTATTGTTTTTCTTGCATGCTAAATTCAAGTTTTTTATTAAGATCATCCCGTCGAAAGGACGCCAAAAGTATGTTTCAGAAATACCCATTTCTTTTTCATATGGAATCTCGAAACTTGTATCATTCTGAGTGAGTATTTTGTATTCTTTTTTCCTTGAAGAGATCTATTCAAGAGATTGGAAAATGGCAGAGAAGAGGAAAAGATTGAGGATGATATAAGGGATATTGAAAAGGCGATGGGGCTTTATCTCTGGTTACGGTTCACTTTCTATTTGCCTACATATACACCGAATAGTCTGGCTTATTCTTTACAGATTCTTCTCTCTCTGCATACACCTGACAACACTAGATTACCATACAATTTTTCTTCACCCAAGGGGTTAACTACTGCACTGTAATTGTTCAGTGGCTACTTTCCTCTTGGTAAGGGTAGAAGAGACTCTTTAGCTATGGTAAGCAGCTCTTCTAGGAGAAGGACACTCCAAAATCAAACCAGCGTTCTCTAGTCTTGGGCAGTGGCATAGACTCTGTACCATGGTCTTTCACTGTCTTGGGTTAGAGTTCTCTTGCTTGAGGGTACACTCGGGCAAGCTATTCACTCTAATTTCTCTTTCTCTTGTCTTGTTAAAGTTTTTATAGTTTATATAGGAAATATTTATCTTAATGTTGTTGCTATTCTTAAAATATTTAATTTTACCTTTTTTCCTTTCTTCACTGAGCTATTTTCCCTGTTGGGGGCCCCTGGGCTTACACACAAAAACGAATAAAAATTACAAAAATTCACTATTTTGACCTTGAAATATGATCTTTTGACCTTGAAGATGATGAAGATGACCCCAGGTGGTGTTGAAAATGTCACTATTGAACTCACCGTCCTCAGAAACCCCCATTTTGACTCAGAGAACGTGTTTCTAGCCCTTCTTAGAAGTCATTTTAGTCCAGGACTCAAGTTAATCCTTCAGACTCAAGTTAAAAACCCTGATCAGGGGACGTTCCAGTCCTTTCTTGAAGGACGATATATGACAATATATATTAAATTCGGACAGCTCTGCAGACTTGCCTCATATTATAATCTGCTATCTCTCAACATTTATGAGTTACACACAAAAAACGAGCAAAAATGACCAAAATTAAACAAATTTGACCTTGATAAATGACCTTTAGACCCTGAAGATGACCACAGGTGGTGTTGAAAATGTTACTATTGAACTCATCATCCTCAAAAACCCCATTTTGATCCATAGAACGTGTTTCTAGCCCTTCTAGAAGTCATTTTAGTCCAGAGTCAAGTTAATCTTTCAGACTCAAGTTAAAAACCCCGAGCAGGGGACGTTCCAGTCCTT
>NC_090728.1:18382611-18385111 GCF_036898095.1 Palaemon carinicauda | reverse complement strand
CCCCAGAGTTAGTTTCATCTTTATTCTTATTGTTCCGAGGATGGGAGTTGTTAGAGTTAGCTGACAGAGGGTTGCCTTGCAAGAGATATAGTCTGCAACTTTGGCATCGCTAGAGCCTGTGTCTAAGCCATGAGATTAATCTATTGACAATAATCTAAAAATTACTAAGACAATATATTTGTTCCCCTAGGAATATCCTCTTCCTGAAGTGTGTCAATTATGTGTCCTCTCCAATATGAATAAGTTTTTTTTACCCGACATATATCATGTGCAGTGTGTTCATTTACCCAACACATATCGTGTGTAGTGTGGTTATATGTTAGTAAAACTTTGAAGGTAATTTCAAATTTATTGTGATATTGTACGTGCTGGTAATAAATAAATTTTTGTAACTGGGCCTATGAGATTTAGGTAAGGGCAATGAGGTGAACTTTTTTTGTCTTAACTGTTCAATTACCTCGTGGGATCCACGTCTATCAGTTACTTTTATGTAGATTTCAATAAGAGCTCAATAAATAGAGTGCTAAAGTTTAACTATTGTCATTAATTATCAAGATTAAATGTTTTTATAAATTATTTTCAAGTGAAACAAGTGATTGTATAATTTTCCTAAGTATTTTTTCTTTTCTTAGTGTAAGTTTTGTTCAGATTTAATATTTTCAGTGCTTTATTTTTGGTGTAAATTCTTTCAAAGTGTTGTAATTCTTTATAGAATATATCTGTTTTTGAAAAGTGTGTATTATTTCGTTCACCAGTATTTCTTGCAGAACTCTCTTGTATCCGTTTTGAAGAATCGAAGTAAGAGGTTGTTTTGAATAGTTCTTAATAATAATTACCCTGTTAGTTTTGAGGATACATAAGTGTTCTTTGGATATTCAATGATTTTATATATTGCCATCTGGGGGTTATATAATTTTCCGAAAGCTTGGGTATTATTCAAGTGTAACAATTAAATGTAAAAACAAACAGTGGAGTTGGGAACTCTAGAGGTTATGTAACTAAAGTTTTTACATATTTTACATATGATATATTTTTGGTGACCAGACCCAGGACCATAATATATATTTTTGGTGGCCAGACCCTTAGGATTGATCGAATCTGTTTTGATTATTGGTGATACCCAGACCATATTTTCATTAAAGGTTTGAAGAATTTAGTGTCCATAGGATTCTGTGTATTATTAGGATATTTTTGGAGAGATATTAATTTTTTGTAAAATTATAAGATGGCAAAGTTTAATATACAAGAATTTTGTAAAAACTCAAATGTTAAGGAATTGTCAGAAGCAAATGTAACTGAAACTCAGTGGTTCTCTACTATAATGTCATGTGGTGGCCATGCAACGAGTGGAATGATTAAAGCCCAATTCAGGTGTCTAACATTAGAATTGTTGATAAACTCGGGGAAATTGTCGGAAGAAGATATTGCAGCAGCTCGTGCACTGTTGGAGGAAGGTGGAGAAGAATGTGTAGCGAATCAAGGATCAGTTACCCACAAATTGAAGGCATGAAGGCTGAATGGGATGTAGAGGCGGAGATTAGACTAATTGCAATCGAATACTATTTGATAAAGTTGAAGATGATGGCAGAATGGGAATAAAGAGAGAGAAGACTGAAAGAAAGAGAGGCAGAACGAGAAAAATAAGAGAGTGAGGAAAGAGATGAAAATGGAAGCAAAAGAAACCAGAAAGATCACTAGACATACGAGAGAAATGGAAGCAAGACGAAAAGAAAGGGAGTAAAAGAGTTAGAAGAAGTGAGATACGCAAGGGAATTGGAACTGTTGAAGATAAATGGTCTAAGGTATTGCAGAGTGTCCTCATTGGGAAAGGACATAGTGCTTATCTTTCCTTACCTCAGGATCAGAGGAAGGAATATCAAGAAGGGAAGAGAAGTTTGCTACAAGTGTATCAGATACCCCTGGACAATGAAATGAAAAATTCTGAAGTTTAAGGAAGGACGAGAAGATGACTTTCCTAGATTATGCTTATAATGGACGACGATGTTTTGAAGGATAGATAAAGGCTGCTAAGGTGAGGGAGATGGCTGATTTAGAATTGATAGTACTAGAACAATATCTAAGAAGAATTACTGAACATATTCGAACATACTTGAGAGGTAGGTAGGTGAAGAAACTTGATAAAGCCACTTTGCTGAGTGAAGATTATAATATTATCAGTTGTAAACCCTCCCCCGATATGAAGTTTCAACCGTTGTTCTGACCAAGTGTCAAGTATTCGCCGATCCATGGAAACCAGTTCAGTAATAACTATGTGACCAAGTTTAATAGCTACAACGGAAGTAGCACTGGTACTGTTCCCAAGCAGAAGTCAATGGTAATACAGCAAAAATCGTTGAATCGTCCTCCTCTAAGTATCGTGAAAGACGTGCAGAAGGTTGATATTGCCTGTTATAAGTGTGTCAAGAGAGGCCATATAAATAAGGAATGTTGGTCGAACAAACCAAAAGTAGTTGCCAAAGAGGTTAAGGATAATTTGACT
>NC_090728.1:18367611-18377611 GCF_036898095.1 Palaemon carinicauda | reverse complement strand
TGCATGCATGGCGAGACTTCATACTGATGAAAACTATATAGAGATTAAGAAGGTTGGTATCCACAATCACGCTTCAACAGCCGCAGAGGTAAATGCGAAGACTGTGGTCTCAAATACTAAAGCAAAGCGATTTTCATCTCGTGATTCACCTCGCTCAATAATTGCTTGTGAAGTTGAAAAGTTAAACGAATGTGCTTTACCACATATTCCTCGGTTGGAACAACTCAGTAAGAATAATAGACGTTGGAGGCAAGCAGATTTTAATTATCCCGCAACCCCACAAACAGATATTGGGTTCTCCATTCCAAGTGAATACTCTTGGTTAGACACTAATGACATTTTTTTTAAGTATGATAGTGGAATCGAAGATTCAAGCAGAATATTGATATTTGCAAGTGATGAAGCGCTGAGACATATAAAAGTGTACAAGACTTGGGTGGCAGACGGAACATTCTAAAAATTACTTTCAAACTAAAATTGTCGTTAGACAATTCTTTTTTAAGGAGCAAAGTTTTAAAAAGTACTTTTGAACTATAATTGTCATTAGACAATTTATTTTTTGAGAAAGTAAAAATGGTCCAGTATGTAAGACAAAAAAAAAAAAAAAAAAAAAAAGGATTGTCGAGAATGCCAAAATAAATAATTGAACTCGACGATTTGCCCAACGACGAATTTACTCGGGGACAAATTGAGCAACGATTAATTGAGCAACAATGAATTGAGCAACAACGAATTGAGCAACGACGAATTGGCGTCGACACATTGACCGGACACCAATAGATAGACAGGTAACTGCATATATAAATAAGGAAATACATAGATGGATAGCTATAGAACATACACTAAAGCTAAAAGAAAAATGTATTAGTTATGTTTAATCTTCTTAGGAGATTATCAATAGTAATTGGTCCGATGGACACATTGATCACGAACGGATTATTGTTATTACCTGCGATATTGGAAATGAGTTTTCATTTTTCTTTGAAATTGCAGATGGGATGCTTATTAGTCTAGGGAGGATATATGACCTCACCGAATATATCTATTGTAATTTTGTATCATTACAGTCAGTTATTACCGTTAACTGCTTAATAAGTTATGGGCAATGTTTAAGTTTCAGGATCACAATTGCCACAAGAGGTTATTTTCAAGTTGCTTCTGCAACACCAACACCCACAACAACAACAACACCATCACCACAACAACAACAACAACATCATCATCATCATCATCATCATCATCATCATCATAATAATAATAATAATAATAATAATAATAATAATTTATTCTTTTTCATGGTTCTATATTTCCTGTGTCTTATAAACAATGAAGTAAAACGCATATTTAAAAAAAAAGAAAAAAAAAATCTAGCAACAATTCATTGCTCGAGGTATTTGTATACTAGGAGTTGGAATACCATTCACAAGGAAAACGTCTTCAGGTTTAACAATCGTTTATAACTGATAAAACAGCGTCGTCATTAGGGGCTTGTCATATCTTTTTCCACCCCGGTGAGGACCAGGGAGTGCTAGGAAATTTCTGCCTATTATTCAAGGAAAGGAGAATATTTCCCATAAATTATATCAAGCCCTGATTGGTGTTTAACTAAGGCCCTGAGCATGTCAGAGACCATGATTTGGCAATGCTACTAAAACCATAGAAAAATCTTATTATTTCGAGAATCAATAAATCGTAGTCTATAAATTCTTTGTATTATAGAATTCTAGACTCTTTCTTGATATTTAACATCATCAGATTTGAGTTTATCAAGAATAATAATGTAAGAGGAACTCTTGGAATGTTTGATAGATTCAAGTGAAGAGACCAGAGGGAAATGTATCTGGTAACACTGGGGCATCTTTTATTTGTTTTATCATCACCTAATACAAAAATAATGCAATATAACTCGACAGAGGATGAAAAAAAAGAGCTTGCAAGAAGCAATTGTAGTAATGATAGATATTTTCCTAAATCATAAGCTTTATTCAAAGATTTTAGTATTCATATTGAATTGGATTCTAACAAAAATACATATTTCTTCCTAAATAGATATAAATGAGAAACAGCAAAGGTCATAAGGGATATTGATATTCATATATTGATCATAATAAAACCATTGTCTATATATTGACATGTCATAAATACAGCATAGTAATGAAGAAAATATTAAACTTCAATTAAGAACCAAAATACTTCCATGTTAGTTAATTAATCAACTACATTCCCAAAACGCAAAACGATTCTTGAAAGTTAAAAAAGAAAAACACTACAATTATTTTGAAATAAATTAAAGTTACATGATCTACAATAGCGGAAAAATTTCAGTTACATATCTCATCACCATAGTTATAGTAATTAAAATGGTTGTGAATGTGTTTAATCTGGAAGTTGAATTCATGGCAGTTCCGTCGTGAACTATAACGAAAGAGACGTTGATATTGTAAATTTTTTTTTTCATAATTCTATACCTATTTACTTACATGAATTATGAATAATATTAAATTATAGGAGCATTACCACTTTGTATACTTTGCTATGTAAGAGAGAAAGAGAGAGAGAGAGAGAGAGAGAGAGAGAGAGAGAGAGAGAGAGAGAGAGAGAGATATCACTCTATTTCTCTATCATCACATAATATATTGATACTATCTGGACTTTTACCGAAAAATACCTTTGCATATAAAATAGTTTGCTCATTCCCTCTCAAAATTTAGAATACATTTTTAGTCTAATTTTTTTCGACCAAAATGTGTCATAAAATTATTATTTCTTTTTCTTGTTTCTTATTGGTACCGCATCAATTTTATCTTTACATTTTCCAAAATATCAATGTAACTTGCATCATAGTTATTTTTCTTTCTACTAATTCTGGCGTTTTGGATGAATTCTTTGATATAGGCTACACCTTTTTTAATGCTGGCCAATTTAATCATATGCATACTGTAATAGAAACTCATTATAAAAAGTCATTTTCATATAAAATCGTGTTTATTATAAACATATGTACCATTACATATATCGTCTTGAAGAATAGGCAAAGAATAATACCGAAAATTTACAAAGTAATTTTCGTCTCATTATAGTCTCCTTAACCACCAACATATAATTATAACAAATTATATGAAAAAGAAACATGAGAGCGTGTATCTAAAACATTTGATATTTGACGAAATAGTTTTTGTCATGAGAACTAACTACTAGACGCTGGGGATTCCATACAAATTCACATGCAAGTGAAATTTACTGAAAATGTTATAAACAGTAAATAAATATAAATGAAATTATAATTAGAGAATGAAAAAAAAATAACATATGGTTGTGGAATTCTCTTCGATAGTTCAGTGTCAGCACGACTGAATCGTAGAGTAAGCGAAGAATAATGGAACTGTTGGGGAGTGGGGGTTGTTAAAAAGTCACCATGTCCCATATTCAAGCAAAGGGTACATGTAATATTTCTTAACATTAGGCTTTGAAGATTCTGTGTGTTTTCTCTATTTTCGGCATTCATAGCGTAGACAAGTGAGTGAAAATAATAATATTTAATTCTCGATCTCTTCTCCTGATCTGTCCATTTCAAGAAATTGGGTTTTCATACTTTATGAAGCAAGCAAATAGTATATGTCGAGAGAGAGAGAGAGAGAGAGAGAGAGAGAGAGAGAGAGAGAGAGAGAGGGGGGGCTATTGATCACATCACATCCTATTATATGGTTTTCTAACAGTTTTCTTCTTTTTGATCTACTCCAATAGAAGTTTTTGTTACGTTGAAATCAAAGATTACTGAATGAAGTTTATATATATATATATATATATATATACATACATAAATATATGTATATATATATATATATATATATATATATATATATATATATATATACATATATTTATATACATAAATATATGTTTATATATATATATATATATATATATTTGTGTGTGTGTGTATATGCATATATAACGGATTTTGAGCGAAGCGAAAAATCTATTTTTGGGTGAGATAGCCATGTCGTCCTGGTGGAAGTTCCTATAGGGTAGATTCCTTGGGTATATTTGACTACGGTGATATTCCCAGAGAATTTACCTTAAGGTACCCAGAATTCTAACTCCTGGACTGAATATCCCAAATTAAATGAACCAAGGATATCGCGAAATATCAGACGACGTATTCTTGACACGCCACATAGCAATCTGCACCCCGAACAGAATTAACACTTCGAAGGGGTCAAGTGGCAAGAAAACGAAAAACGAGAAAGAAAGGAGAGCCGCTCGCAAGGCACCTCTCCTCTCTCGCTTCGTATGCGTGCATAGCGCCGCCGACGGCACCATCTGTATTCCTTGTAGCGATATACGAGGTGCTACAGATACTGTATATAGGGAGGGGTCCTATAGCCCTTTTTAGAGAAAAGGAAGGGCGGGTCCATCAGGACGACATGGCTATCTCACCAAAAAATACATTTTTCGCTTCGCTCAAAATTTGTTTTTTGGGCTCAAGTGTACCAGAGCATTACTGTATCTGTGGATTCTCAAAACGTGCCGTACTCTAAAGAAGGTATTTCCCGGTCAGACTAGACCTAGAGACCTAAGATGTTACCGTCATACATCTTTTCATCTAACCATAGATTATGTTAGTGCTTCCTGCCCCCTACAGGGAAGAGTCCTACTAGACTCTGGAAAAGTCTCGAAGAGTACATATACCTATGTATGAATAACAGACAAGCCAATATAGTGGTCTCACTCTAAATTATGTAAAGCAAAGTTTGTAAAAGAACCGCTGTGTCGATATGAAATACCGACAAGCTCCCCTTTCGATTACTGATTTGGACAAAGGTTTATATCCGGGTAGGAGGAAGATTTGTACATCCGCTACCATCCCCTTAGGGCATGAAGTCCTCCCACTATGGGAAAACATAAACCAATGAAAGATGCTTTCAGAAAGGAACAATCTATTAGAATTATTCATGTTAAAGTATACATAGTTTACGTAATGCTAAAGCATTTTCTAGTAAAATGACACGGGCGAATGAGACGCAAGGTTCACAAGAACTAGTTTATTGACAACCAATAAAAAATAAAACAGGTTAAACAACAATTATACATATATAAGAGGAGGATAACCAACAAATAAGCATAAGGATCATAGTAAACAGAAAACTGTTTATCTGAAAGAAAAAACATTAGCGCCACTTTAAAATACTGAGGTATTAAAATAATAAAAGTCTGTATTACTATTCATTCACACTGGCGTTGGAAGCGCTTGGCACACATGTCTCCACTTATGCTAGGTTCACCTTTGATTATGGAACAGTCAATGTGGGCACCTTAGTGCCCTAACACTTAGTCTGTAGAACAGTCCGTGACTACACACCCAACCTAGAATTAATCATCCCAATTAATTTCACTGTTCCTCGCAGAGTTAAACTGCAGGTTTAACGACACTACCCACTGCTACCACAGACCTCTCCAGTTGCTCCACTTGCTTCGCATAGTGTCGAAAGAAAACTCTGGAAGACTTCCAGCCAGTGTATGAGCGAAGATATTCGAAATCCATGTTATTGAAGAAATTTAAGGATGAGGCAACTTTCCTCGGATCGTGACCTGCAGGTGTACTGTCTGGATCCGCACTGCGAATAAAGTAGGTGATTTTCGCCCTTAGTTGTTTCAGAGATAAATTTGAGCCTGATGTTTCTCCCCTGAACAGTTGACCTTTAGGCATTCTACTGGACATACAGATGCATCTTCTTTCAGAGGGCAGATTTTCCAGGGACCCTACCTGTTGGTGGGTAGCTCGTTCTTGGCGAGAAACGTTGGATCTGAAAGAAGGTTCAGTTCTACCCCATCTAAGAACTGAATACAACCTTCCTCTCGTGAGAGGGCTACTATTTCACTAACTCTAGCCCCCGACGCGAGTGCAAACAGAAAAAATAACTTTTTGGGTCAAATCCTTCAAAGCACACTCCTCATTGTTCATCAGCGAAAGCAAAATGAAGAACTTTATCCAGAGACCCTGATATGGGCTTCGGAGGTGCTGATGGTCTGAGTCTAGCACAGGCCTTCGGAATTTTGTTAAAAATGTCGTTAGAGAGGTCAACCTGGAAGACATATAAAATGGGTCTTGTCAAGGCAGATTTACACGTTGATATTGTGTTGGCTGCTAAGCCTTGACCATGGAGGTGGATGAAGAAAGATAAGCAGAAGTCCGTCAAGATCTTTTGTGTTTTCTTCGCCTTGACAAAGGCCACCCATTTCCTCCATGATGACTCATATTGTCTTCTGGTGGATTTGCACTTATATTCCTCTAAAAAGTCTATACTGTCTTTTGAGATCCCGAAACGCTTTCTCACCGCTAGGAAAAGAAAATCATGAGCTGCAGGTTCCGGGTTTTCAGTGATGAAGCGCAGACAGTCGACTTCTGAACTCGCGGGGTCAAAACTGGATCCGGTAGCGGTAGACACTTCAGCAGTAGTTCTAATGCCAGAGGGAACCATACGCTGTTCGGCCACTTGTGAGCCACTATTGCCGCTACTCCCTTGAAAGATCTCAGTTTGTTGAGGACCCTCCATAGTGGGTTGTGAGGAGGGAACAGGTAAATCCTGGACCATCTGTTCCAGTCGAGGGACATCGCGTCCACTGCTTCCGCTAAGGGATCCTCGTACGGGGACACGTAGAGAGGTAACTTCTTGTTGTCTTTCGTCGCAAAGAGGTCTATCTGCAGTTCCGGGATTTGACTCAAGATGAAGGAAAACGATCCTGCATCTAGGGACCATTCTGACTCTATCGGTGTGAACCTGGATAGAGCGTCCACCGTCAAGTTGCGGACTCCTTGAAGGTGAACTACTGACAGGTACCATTTCTTCTTTTCCGCTAGCCTGAAGATGGCCAACATCACTTGGTTAAGTGAAGGTGACATAGATCCTTGTCGATTCAGGCATCTCACTATCACCTCGCTGTCTAGTACCAGCCTTATGTGGATCGAGCGGCGAGGGGAGATTTTCTTTAAGGCAAAGAGTACTGCCATGGCTTCCAGAAAGTTTAGGTGAAATTTTTTGAATAGATTGGACCAGGTTCCTTGGGCCTTCTTCCGATGAGAATGACCTCCCCATCCCTCCTTCGAGGTGTCTGTGTGAATAGTCTTAGAGGGGGGAGGTGGCTGGAGAAGCACCAACTTCTTCAGTTGCTTGACTTAGGACCATGGCCTGAGAAGCGTACGTAGACGAGGCCTAATCAGATGAATTTTCAGATTTATCCAACATTGCGTAAGCATGAGTGTACTGAGTAAATGCATTCACAAATACACATATATACTTATGTTGTATTAACTCAGTAGGAAAAGGTCCTACTACATCCATATGCACTCTATAAAATTTAATGGCAACAATCGGCCACTTCCTGGCTTCCGGTACATTGTTCTTTGAAACAGTTACAAGCATAAACTTTTATTTAAATCTCTAGAGACTTTTTCACTCATAACCAAAGGAAGGATTCACGTGCTCGACTCAATTTTATATCAATCCCTAAATGCCCTGCATATGGACTTGCATGTAAAATGTGGATGGCTCGTTTAATTAAAGAGGGAGGAAGAACTACCCGTGCACAAAATTCCTCTCCCCTCTTCTCGTAAGCACAATGTAAGACATCATTTTCAATAAAAAATTTCTCACGAGGCACATTCAGAAATGACGGATAACTCTCCGATTCTCCTTTAGTCACGTCTCGCACTCTTTCCATCCATTTCTCTTTTTTCTGTCACTTTCGGAATTCTTTTATGTCCCAACCTCCCAAGTCAATCAAACCTGCATCATCAGGGCATTCATTTTGGACACCCCTGGTCCTTTCCTCGGCCATCCACATATACTCATTTTTCTTTCTCTCTCCCGAATGGGCTCTCTCTCTCTCTCCCTCCCGAGTCCACACACTCTCTCTCTCTCTCTCTCTCTCTCTCTCTCTCTCTCTCTCTCGTCTACTGTATGTGCATCGCGAGAACTCTCATCCTGTTTTCTATTTTCTGTATTATGATGGGGTCTTCACTGTTTTGGTCAGGTTCTTCCTTCCTCTTTTGCACCCTAGTTGTTACTCCTATCACTGCACTTCTAGAGAGAGCATCAGCTACCTTGTTAGCTTTACCTTTTACGTGGTGAAAATCCTTTATGTTAATCTCGAATAATCTCTCAATCCATCTCGCTTGACGAGAGGTCAAATGACTTTTATAATACAAATCACGTAAGGGGCGATGATGGCTTTGCAACTCAATCGAATGACCTAATAAAAAGAACCGATGCCTCTCTAGAACCCAAAGAATATCCAAAGTCTCCCGATCAAATGTACTATAATTCTTTTTTGCCCCTTTTAACGCCCGGGAAGCAAAACAAATGGGTCTAACTCTGCCTTTATCATCTCGTTGAGCCACTAAGCCACCAATAGCTACGCTACTCGCATATGTTGTCACTAAAAACGGGCGATCAAATCTAGGATATGCGAGTAATACATTGCTAGTTAACGCGGCTTCCAAATGGTTGAATTAAGTGCCCTTTCTTCTTCCTCTCCCCAATTTATTACTTTTTGTTTCTTGAAAGCATCCAAGGGTCTTGCTATCTCTCCAAAACCTCTTATGAATTTACGGTAATACCCAGCGAGCCCATGGAACTCAGCCACTTCCTTGGAGTTATGTGGCCTGGGGAAATCTGTAATAGCTGCTACTTTACTGGGCTAGGGCTGGATACCTTATGGGGTTATTATGCGACTTGAAAATTCGACCTGTTTACAGAAAAATTTGCACTTTGACAAATTTATTTTCATACCATTACGTCGCAATGTTTCTAAAACTTTACGAATAATATTGTTGTTCTTCGGCCGTTTTCCCTGTAATTATGATATATAAATAAACAAGAACATTATGGCCAATTAAGGGTGACAAAACCACCATCATTACTCTAGAAAAATGACTTGGAGCCTTTATATCACCGAAAGGAAGAAAATTAAACTGAAATAATTGATCGATAGCTACAAATGTCATTTTACATTTACTCTCTTCCTGAAAGGGTATTTGATAGTATCTAGATTTTAAATAACCAGTTGTAAAATATTTGCTATCCGTACTTTCTCAACTAATTCTTCGATTGAGGGCAAAGGGAATGCATTATCCTTATTGATTGCATTCAATTCCTTATAATCAACAAGCACTCTTACCGAGCCATCCTTTTTCCTAACAGCTACAATTGGAGAAGCCCAGGGGGATTCGCTCTCCTCGATTATCCATTGTTTCCTTGATTTATTAATTTCCCTTTCTGTCTCTACCTGGAAATGAATGGGTACCTTATAAGGCCTTGACCTGTTCGGCTCCGCCTGTCCAGTTTTAATGCTAAAGGGAAATTGATCAATCCTCCCGGGAGGCCCATCTCCAATTACAATTACATTGGAATGATTATTGATGATGTCCCTAACTACAGGCTGATATTCTGAGGGACATAATTTTTGCTCTTGCATAATCAAATTCTGAGTGCGTTCGTCTGTGCGGGCTGGAGTTGTGGCTCTCAACATCCCATTATAAGAAATTTCACATAACTCTAATTCACACACAGAATCACTTCTTAAAATAATTCTTTTATTTGACAAATTAACTATCGTTATATCAGCTTTGTTCTCTTTAATTTCTGTCAAGCCCTCTAATATCATATGGGCCCAATTGTCATGGGGTTTAACAACTACCTTGGTTCCTTTCGCAAGAGGGCGACACAGGGTCACGGAAATGCTCGTAAGGGACTGGGGGAACAACGCTTCACCTCTCTCAGATATAGCTGATACCTTACTTAAATGTCTCTCCGAGCTAGCACACACACTTACTGCCTCATGACTTTCTATCGGCAAAATGTACTCTCCTGCTTTTACTGTTATTGTATCTTTTCCCCAAAAATGCAAATTTGATTATTATATATAAAGTCTATTCCATATATAGCCTCTATTCCTCGAATTCCTAAGGTGGGCAAGACAAAAAGATCATGTGTAAACT
>NC_090728.1:18360111-18362611 GCF_036898095.1 Palaemon carinicauda | reverse complement strand
AAATATATATATATATATATATATGTATATATATATATATTATAATATATTCATATATTATATATATAATATATAGTATATATGGTATATATATATATATATATATATACACACATATATATATATGTGTATATATATACATATATATATATATATATATACACACATATATATATATGTGTATATATATCTATACATATATATATATAATATATATACAGTATATATATATATATATATATATTACAGTATATATATATATACTAAATATATAATAATATATATATACTATATATTTTTGGGCTTCAAACCATGTCGTCCTGATGGAAGTTCCTATACTGTATCTTCCTAGGGTATATTACAACTACGGCGCGATAATCCCAGAGAATTTACCTTAAGGTACCCAGAATTCTAACTCCTGGAGCGAATATCCCTAATGAAAGGGATATCACGACATATCAGAGGACGTATTCTTGAGACGCCACATGGCAATCTGCACCCCAAACAGAGATAACACATCGAAGGGGTCAATTGGCAAGAAAACGAAACGGGAAAGAAAAAGGGGAGCCACTCCCGAGGCTCCCTCTTCTCCCGTTTCGTAAGCGTGCCTGGCGCCAATCCTGCCGCCATCTGTATTCCTTTTTGCGTAGCTTAACAACTCGGTGTTTTTCACTGTGTTTCTCGCAAATCTTGGATTTATTCAGCTTTTCATGGCTTTTCCAACTTTGTCGGCCTTTGATAAGTTGAGTACCATTTCTTTTATGTATAAATGTAGGCTCTTGGTAAATTTTAAAGTGATTGATAGTATTAATCTTTCGTTACAAGAGCCGTTGCCTACCGGAGGCGTCATGGACGCTGTCGCTCTCTAGGTATGAGTTTTAGTTAGCCAGAGCGACATTCCTGTTGTTTTGCTTTAATAAATTTTAGCTATTTAGCGTTACATAGGATTTCCTTTCGTGCTTTTAGTATTATTTTGGCGAAGTATTCGCCAACTCTGGCCTACGCTAGGCCCATGTAGCCTAGTCGTTTGGGTCCTAGTACTTCCTGCATGATTTTGGTTTTTCGAGTGTTTTAAAATTTTATTGAGGCTTTAGGCTGTTTTTTATACATTTAAGATTATGTCTGAATATTTCCAAGATAGTATACCGAGTGAGTTTCGGTCGTAGTCCTCTGGTTCTTTTGCTGCTGGCCGGCATCGGTTGTTTACCTTTGCCGGCCGGCTATTGTCAGCCCTTGTCTGCTGGTGCGCTATGAGCAGTGGCCGGCAGCCGGGTTGCCGGTCGCTATGAAGCAGTGGCCGGCAGCCGGGTACTACCTTGTGTAGTTGCCGGCCGGCAGTTATTTCCCGACCGACATTGGCTGTTGCCGGCCGGCAGTAACATGCATTTGAACCAGCGTTCTGCCGCCTTATAGCTGTTAAGTAGTATACTTTAAAGCTAAATATGATGTGTGCCGGCCGGCAAGTGCCGGCCGGCACATTACCTTCTATACTGTACCAGTATTCTTCAGTATAACATATACTGTAGGAAGAAAACTATAGTATAAGATTTGGTACAGCACTGCGCGTTCTAACACTTTTGTGTTGTGTCTTGCACAGCTCTTTGGTGTTGCCTTACAGATAAGAAAGTGAGTTCTTTCTTGTCTATTATCCGGGATTTTAAAATCATTGCTTAGGTGTGAGCTACACCTGTTTCCTCTGGAAACTTTTTCATTGGTTACTCTAGAAGAGATTAAACCATCACGATTTTATTATCTGGAAGGCTGCAACAATTGGTTGTGAAGGAAAACACAAGTGTGTGTCTTTTCCTTTCTGATTTGTTATGCTAAACTGTGCATATCCAGTGATACGTAGTTCACTTGATACTCATGGAAATTTCTTCTCTTTACAGGAGGACCCTCCGAAGTGCGGAAGTGTTTTCTGCAACGTCTGCAGTAAGAACCTCTGCGGACATGAGTTTTGTAGGAGGCACGCAGCATGCGCTGTCTCCAAGGGTGATCTCCAGTATTGGGACCCTCAGGTATGTACCGTGTGCACTAACCTGATTACTGAGGCCTTTGATTCCCCTAAGGACGGCGGAATCAAGTGATATAGCAAGGGAGAAGCTTCGTACCTGGGTAAGGGGGCTTCCAGAAGAACACCTCTGGACCTTATCTTCCAAGTGAGAAGACTGAGGGCTTATCTTTTCCCTAGGGGCATCAGCTGATGCAGTGATTCCCCAGCCTCAAGAGGAGATCCCCCAAGTTCAGATCCAGGTGGATGCTGAAGTCGCGGTCGCCTTGCAAGACATCCAGTTGGACGACAGGATGTCTGACGTGTCCGAGCGTCTGGAGGAAGACCTCCTGGCAGGAGTCCAGGATGAAGTTCAAGCCCCAGACATTGTAGAGGAAGATGTCGACGAGGTGTCGGCTACTCCGGTTCAGATCCCGGAGCCTATCCCCTCAACATCGTCTGCTCTCCCAGTAGAGCTGGGACAGGCCCTATCCTCCATTGGTTTGAATG
>NC_090728.1:18351781-18354281 GCF_036898095.1 Palaemon carinicauda | reverse complement strand
TGTACTAAAAGCAGTCGAGGCCGGCAAGCCTTGCCCCTCCCTGGAGGAGTGTAAACCCTTGTCGCTGGCCCTGCCTATGGACCACAAAGACTGGAAGGACGTCCATCTTACCTTCTCAGTTGGGAAGTTGGAGGCTGATATTGCCGGACGTCAGTTCGGCGAGGACCTCCCTAAGCTGTCTGACTTTCTTTTGCGGAGAGAGCTCGAGACAAAAGAAAGACTGGCTGCCTCAATGTCTCTTCAGACTACTCTTGAGACGATGGCAAGTGACCCCAAGGTCCATGAAATGTTCATGGTAGTGGCCAAGACTCATCTGGCCACATTGACGAAGGATCTTTATAGCTTCGTCAGGGCGAGGAGAGTTTGTAGGGAGTTCGTGTTCACCTCGGCTACGGTGAGGCACGAGCCAAGGAAACTAATCTCCTCCAACATTTGGGGCAAAGACCTTTTCCCTAGCGAATTGGTCAAAGAAGTTGTTGATAAGGTCGCCACGGAGAATAGAAACCTTCTCCAGAAGTGGGGCCTGGCTATCAAAAGAAAGTCTTCCCCGGATGAGGGTCCTCAACCAAAGAGGAAGACTACGAGGACTAGGCTACCGTCTCGGCCAGCCAAGCCTCGTAGACAGCAACAGCAACTGCAATTGCCATTGCCTTCAGTGCCCCAGATGGTGGCACAATCCCCGACCACATTCCAGTGGGTACCCCAGGCCGTGTCGACACAGTCCACGGCATTCACCCCAACGTTCAAAGGGCAGTCTACTTCCTTTCGAGCAAAGCCTAGAGGAGAAGCTAGAGGCTCGTCTAGGCGCCCCTCAAGGGGAAGGGGATTCAGGGGTGGTCGCGGTCAGGTAGGCAAGACCTCAGGATGGCAGTCCAAGTGAGATGATGCCGGTAGGAGGGAGACTTCAGAATTTTCGGGATCGGTGGACCTTCGATCCCTGGGCCCACAGCCTACTCAAGAACGGACTGGGCTGGAGCTGGTACAGCACTCCACCCCCGTGCCCTCAGTTTTTCCAACACTCCACCCCCGTTCTAGAGGAGTACGTCCAAGAACTGTTGGAGAAAAAAGTGATCTGAAGGGTGAAGTCCATCAAATTCCAAGGGAGCCTGTTTTGTGTTCCCAAGAAAGACTCGGAAAAACTCAGAGTTATTCTGGACTTGTCGCCACTCAACAAGTTCATAGTGAATTGCAAGTTCAAGATGCTAACACTGCAACACATAAGGACCTTACTGCCCAAGAGGGCATATTCCGTCTCCATAGACTTGTCAGACGTCTATTGGCACATCCCAATCAACCGTCGACTCTCCCCCTACCTAGGGTTCAAGCTACAACGAAGACTATACGCCTTCAGAGCCATGCCATTCGGGCTAAATATAGCCCCAAGGATTTTCACGAAGCTTGCGAGCGTAGCTCTCAAACAAATACGCCTAAAGGGAATTCAGGTAGTAGCCTACCTGGACGACTGGCTGGTGTGGGCAGCATCCGAGACAGAATGCTTGCAAGCTTCCAGTCAAGTGATCCAGTTCCTAGAGTATCTAGGCTTCAAGATCAACAGAAAAAAGTCTCGACTTTCTCCATCTCAAAAGTTCCAGTGGCTGGGAATCCACTGGGACCTAATGTCACACCGTTTCTCCATCCCGGCGAAGAAAAGGAAGGAGATAGCGGGTTCTGTCAAGAGACTTCTAGATTCCGAAAGGATATCAAGACGCGAACAGGAGAGGGTACTGGGTTCTCTCCAGTTTGCTTCGGTGACAGACCCGGTGCTAAGAGCACAGCTAAAGGATGCAACCGGAGTTTGGAGAAGTTATGCATCAAACGCGCGAAGAGATCTGAGAATTCCAGTTCCGCTTCGGCTACATACTCTTCTCAGGCCTTGGTCCCAAGCCAGACATCTAAAGAAGTCGGTTCTTCTTCAGCCACCTCCCCCGTCGGTGACGATTCACTCAGACGCCTCGAAGGAGGAATGGGGAGGTCACTCTCATCGGAAAAAAGTCCAGGGGACTTGGTCCAAGCTATTCAAGATCTTTCACATAAACTTTCTAGAAGCTATGGCAGTGCTCCTTACCTTAAAGAAAGTCTCCCCGCATCACTCGATCCACATAAGGTTGGTGATGGACAGTTGTGAGATGCTTAAATCAACAAGGATCGAGGTCACCACCTCTCAACCAGGTGATGTTGGCCATCTTCCGATTGGCGGAAAAGAAGAAGTGGTACCTGTCGGCAGTTCACCTTCAAGGAGTCTGCAATGTGACAGCGGACGCTCTATCCAGGTTCACACCGATAGAGTCGGAATGGTCCTTAGACGCAGGATCATTCTCCTTCATTCTGAATCAAGTCCCAGAACTGCAGATAGACCTCTTTGCGACGAAAGACAACAAGAAGTTGCCCCTGTACGTGTCCCCGTACGAGGACCCCTTAGCGGAAGCAGTGGACGCGATGTCCCTCAACTGGAACAGATGGTCCAGGATTTATCTGTTCCCTCCTCACAACCTTCTGTTGA
>NC_090728.1:18326781-18336781 GCF_036898095.1 Palaemon carinicauda | reverse complement strand
GTAGTTGATGTGAGATTGCCTCGAGCCTTGTCGATTAGACATATTGCTATCACCTCGTTGTTGAGAGCTAATCCGATGTGGACTGTTCTGTGAGGGGATAGTCTCGACATCTGGAGGACTGCCATAGTTTCCAAGATATTGAATGCATATCACCACTGATGTTTTTGGTGGTTGCAAGAAAACTGACTGTGCTAGGCTCTTATTCGTTGACCAAGGCCTTAATGGCGTGCGCAATCGGGTCGGTGTCAACATTGTTGATGTCTTCGAGCGTTTGATGCGTATCTTCTCCAGACGCCTGGTGCATCCTTTGGCTGTGCTTCTAGCATTTCGTCTGTCACTACTATGAACCGGAGAGAGCCCAGTGCTCTTTCCTGTTGGCATTTTGAAATGCTCATGTGTTGGATTAGTCTCTTCATAGATGCCACTATTTCTCTCCTCATCTTTAATAAAATGGGGAGGTGGTTTGACTGCAAGTTCCCATGGATTCCTAACCATTGAAACTTGTGATCTGGAGAAAGGTGAGACTTCTAGCAATTGATCTTGAGACACAGGTGTTCCAGGAACTGGATCACCCTTCCGGCCGCTTGCAGACAAGTAGCCTTGGATGCTGCCCGCATCCGCCAATCGACCAGTTATGCTATTACCTGTACTCCTTCGGAACGTAGGTGCTGGACGACTGTGTCTGTTAGCATTGCAAATACCTTTAGGCCTACATTCAGTCCAAAGGGCATGGCTGCGAAGACAAATTTTGTCTTCTGTAGCCTGAATCCTAGGTAAGAGGAGAGGGGGCGACTGACTGGTAGGTGCCAGTAAGCAACTGCTAGGTGTAATGAGACTGTATACGTCTTTTTGTTTGAAGGTTCCTTGTGTGTTGCACTGTAAGCATCTGGAACTTGTTGTTCTCGATGAACTTGTTGAGTGAAGACAAGTCTAGAATGACTCTGGGTTTGTCCGAGTTTTTCTTGGGAACGCAAACAGCCTTCCTGAATTTAGATGGACTTTACTTTCCTCATTACCTTCCTGATCAAAGTTTTGAAGTATATTCTTCCAATAAGGGGGAAGTGTTGGAAGAATTTTGGAAAGAAGGATTTTCTTCCATTTAAAAGCAAGTCCATTCGTAATTTGGGTGTGGACCCGGGGATCAAATGTCCAATGATCCGGAAAATAGAAAGTATACCTCCTAATTGGACTGATTGATTTAAAGTTTTCAGGCATCCTGACATCTGAACCTCCTAATTGGAACATTTCATTACTAGAGGTTCCTAAGGATATGTTTCCGTGACCACGTCCTGCTCCAAACTTGGGGAATTTCCGCAAGATCCTCTTTTGTGGCCCTTACCTTTTTAGGATCGAAAAAGTGGTCGAGTGCCTTTCTAAGCCTCGATTAAATACAGGTAACTGGCTACCAGTTGATGAGCGACCATCTGGAGGGTGGTTTACAGCTGGACTACCATTAGAGGCACTGTGGTCATGGTCACGGTCGGAAATTGTGCAGTTCTAATGATGATTTTCTCTTTGAGGACATGCCCATCTTTTGGAGCAGATTCATACTCTCTGTGGTGGCTTTGGTAATGAATTCTTGGACCACTTCCTGTGGTAAAGGGTCTAGGCCCCAGATATATGATGAATTAGTTTTCTGTGGTGTTATTAAAGCCCTGCATACATTTCTAAGCAGTTCTAATGAGACAAGGATGCGGTAATACTTATCTTTCATCTCCTGTTCCCTTCTCAAAGGATAGTCTGGCAACTTTGGAAGGTTCTCATTAAACTGCTAGCCTGCTATCTCCGGATCCAACCCCGAGACGGAGAAGGTTAAATGTACCACTTTCTACTTCTCCTCGCAGGTGGATGTAGCTAGAGATAATGATTTATATTTCTCTAGGATTGGGCAGGGTTTTTCCTCTTCGACTGCTCTCAAGACACAGTCTAGGGCTTTCCCCGAAAGGGGGAAGGTTCAGGAGGAAGGAACAATGGAGGTTGGATGCTTCTTGCTCAATGCTGAGACTTTGGAGTTAGTATATCCGGCACATTTCCGGGTCTTGGTAGGGATGGCTGGACCCTTGTCATGTTCGAGGACAAGGACTTCATTCGGTATAGTCTCCTCGCGGGACGTAGGTTCATCTCGCAGTCTCACATACCAATCTGGGTACGCTGAAAGCTGGGCCAGAGTTGAAGCTCTTCAAGGGGATTATACCCCAACTTCTAGGAGATATAAAGCTTCCTATTCAACATGGGAATGTGTTCTGACTACCGCCAGGGGTTGGTTCGGAGCTGTGAGGGAGGTCAGATATTTTAAGGGGCTTAGCGGAGCACCTGGAAGCGCCAGGGCGTCTCCTTCCCTGTAACTCTCTCTTCATGTCTTTGAGATCTTGCTTAATCTCCTCTCATTCCTTCCGGAGCAGTATCAGCGTCTAAGGGATCGACACTATAAGCGTTTCGCTCCAGCTGACCTGTCTAGCAAGTTGGGGAGTTGGGGCTGAAGAGGTTGAGGGCATAACTTTATATGCCGGCACAGTGGGCTGAGGGACCTCAGTCACCGTCAATGCGGATCCTTCTTCCTCCATAGGTGGTGGGACCACTCCTTATTTAGGGCCGTCTAGCAGTAGGTCCTACCGTGTGTCAGTGGACACCTCTGATATCCTATCTTGGTGGATGTCCAAGCTGTGAAGTGTCTGTTGATAACCATGTCCACTGTTCGTTGGATAGACGGATGACCTGTGCCTGAGGCACAAACGTATTCGATTGAGCCTTAGGGAACAGTTGGGACTACAAAGTTTATATGCCGGCACAGTGGGCTGAGGGACCTCAGTCACCGTCAAAGCGGATCCTTCTTCCTCCGTGGGTGGTCGGACCACTCCTTATTTAGAGCCTTCTAGCAGTAGGTCCTACCCTGTGTCAGTGGACACCTCTGATATCCTATCTTGGTGGATGTCCAAGCTTTGAAGTGTCTGTTGATATCCATGTCCACTGTCCGTTGGATAGAGGGATGACCAGTGCCTGAGGGAACAGTTGGGACTACAAAGATTTGTTAGGTAGGTAAGGTCCCGGAGAGTTCTTCTGGAAGCCTCATACTCACCTTTGGTGGGTTTCCATTGCTGTATCCCTTGACTCCGTAGCGTCAAGGATATCTTTTACGAAGCCGTTGGTCCACAAGGTCAGGGGATTGGAGCGACCATCCAGGTCCCAAAACCTCAGGGATCAAGATATGATGCAGCAGGGGCATAAAACCTGTACATCGTATGACCACAAAAGTCCTTACTCTTGTGGTTGCAAAATACAATTTTACACTTTGGCATTGGCTCCTGTAAGGGAGAATAAAGGGTGAATGAGTACTAGATGTTTATATCATTGATATAATATATGTTTAAAATACAGGTCCCAGTACCTGAGGGATCCGGGTATGATGCAGCAGGGGGCATGAAACCTTCACATCTTGTAGCCTCAAAGGTCACTACTTTTGTGGTTGCAGAACAGGAGAGCACACTTTACCTTAGCTTCCTTCTGTAAGGAAAGAAAGAGTGAAATGAGTATAGGGTAATTTATCTCACTGATAAATATACTCATGCATAGATAGTATGCTTTACTATCATTTATCATAGCTTAGAAAAGTAAGCTAGAAAAGAAGTACAAAGACACATATCTGTGTTTTCCCTCCAGGCAATTACTGTGACCTACATTATTAATACTTTTATTTTCCTTATCAGGGAAATTAGAGTGGAATAACTCTCGTACGTATTGCCGGCATCAGTGGATACTAACACTAACTCCACCACTTATAAAATATTAATACTGATAGATAATCATTGGTGTTCCGATGATCTAGGATTCATCAGATTGTTGAAGGAATACTTTATATCAACATTTTTCAGAACAGTCTCAGCAATGGACTGTGAAATGATACAGAGAATGTTGGAAAATCATACTACTGTATATTATATACTGTAGTTTTCTAACTGCTCTATTCACTATACTGCAGGAATACTGGCTACTGTATAATCTTATACTGTAGTTCTGCTGGTATACTGCCAGGCTAGGATAGTACCTAGCGGCACTAACTGAGAGAGAGAGAGAAAAAGAATGGAGAGAAGGACTACCGTATTATTATAGTTTAGTACAATAATTAGGGTTGCAGGGACTACTGCCTCTACTGCCTTATTACCAGAATGAGAATTCAGATGGAAGGGGAGAGAATGTATTAATTTTAGCTTCCATATAGCCACAATTTCTGTTGCCAGCTGTACTGCCGGCTACAGGATTTGTGGATGGTAGTCCAAGAGATTACTAAAGAATACTCAAAAGTATAATAGGATTCCATTTGGCAGCCGTCACGGCCGGCTCAACCCTTCCCGGAGCTTAGCTTCCATTAGGGAGATGGTCGGAGCGGCAGCCTGACCGCCTTTGTAGGAGCCTGGCTGGTAACACAGTCAACCCGGTAAGCCGGGTAATTGTAGAATACCGGCCACAGGAATCGTGATGGCGAGGCCGGGTGGCTGCAGGTATGCCTCTTGTTTTCGGCTGTAAGTCGAGGAAACATGGTTTCCTATACCAGCGCTGTCTTGGCCGGCAGAGGAATAACCATTCCCCAGCATGAGACATTGCCGGATAAAAGACATGTCTTTTAGTCTGCAAGGGAGAAAGGTGGCGGCAATTATACCACCCACTTTCGCTTGTGGACTAGGGAAGCCGAACTTCCTATGCCGGCAACGATGTAACCGGCAGGGGAATAACTATTTCCGCTTCGGTACTGTTGCCAGCAACAAGACAGAATACCCTGAATTACTGCCATATTCTAAAGCCGGGATACTCGCCGGCAAAGAAGATCGACAGAAAATACTATTCAAGTCAAGTCAGAGTATACTACTCGGTGGCGATGGTAGAAGATAGGGTTGTCGTCGGGGCTGATGGCACTCAGGGGGAAGGAAGGAAGCCAAACTTTTTATGCCGGCAACAATATAACCGGCAGGGGAATGACTATTCCCGGTACCGTTGTCGGCAACAAGACATAATACCCTGAGTTACTGTCGTATTTCAAAGCCAGGATACTTGCCGGCAAAGAAGATCGACAGAAAAAACTATCTAAGTCAAGCCGGAGTACACTACTCAATGGCGATGACAGAAGATAAAGTTGTCGCTGGGGCTGGCAGTACTCAGAGAGAAGGAAGAGTTTAACCTCATTTCTCTAAAAGAGAAGCATATTGTATTATAATAGAAATTCTAGGAGATATATATATATGTAATAGTCACATATTACATGTTTAAAACACATGAAGTAATACGTCATTGTGGCAGTAGAAGCTAGCGTGAGATTTGCTGTAGTCAGACAAGATCATAACAGGATGCGTCTTGCATATCTCAGCAATGTAACATTTTTATGAAGCATAAACACAAATACGAACCGTGTGAAAGAGTTGTGTCGCCACTGGATGTAGGTGTCTTCCTAGACTAATGTAGAGTTTACATTATGTGTTTAAATGCTGAGATAACTAACTATACGATATCAGTGATATCGATATTTTAGCCAGTTCTTATCAATACTTCACCTGGAATGGTCATCCGACCAAACCAGCTATACTCCTGTGATGGAGATGTTAACACTGTGGTTTTTTAAGAAATAAACCATTTCAAAGTTAACTGGACTGACTTTACTTCAAGACTCAACATCCTCAACTAACATACTCAATGTATGTTAACAACAGTAGCACACTAATAAATGGTGGCAGCAATAAAACTCTAAGAATCAGAGAAAGATCTTCTAGTATCAACGAATAAAACTCCAAGAATTAGAGATAGATCTTCAAGAAATCAACAATAAAACTCTAAGAATTAGAGAAAGATCTTCAAGAAATCAACAATAAAACTCTAAAACAAGAGAAAGATCTTCAAGAAATCAACAGTAATGAATCTACAATTTTGACTAAGTATCATAGTCCATCGAAGAAGGAAACATTTAATGAATGTTATACATACAAACTGATGAACTGGATCTTCAATCAACATGCTAGGAAACCCAAGGACTGACGTTCAACGCTTACAAAACATATCCAGGAAGCACTACATTCAACGGAAATCGGACCGAATACATTCACCCAAACATCAAGAGAGAGAGAGGAAATCGGACCGAAAACAACCACTCAAACATCAAGAGAGAGAGAGGGTATGACGACATCACACAAAACCATATAAAGCTGAGTACAATTTTCTTATTCATTTCAGTATTGAGCAGTGAAGTATAGTTATCACGAGTCATTAGTCGGTTTTACTGGGGTGAGTGGTTTACTAATCTTCTATTTTCCTTTCGTTAAAGGAAACTGTGTTCAACTCCGAATTCTCATCTAGAATTTTTTCTCTCCTTGTGCTAATTCCGTTTTCTTTCAGAAATTCTCGGGAAATATCTTTGTGTTCCGTTTTCTTTCAGAAATTCTCGGGAAATGTCTTGGGATTAGTAGCATTGTTTAGGGGGAATTTTGTTATAATCTTTATCATTGAGTGCTTATGCGTTTACGCAGTGGACGTCTGTATTCATAAAGATATTTTGATAGAATTGCAAGAGGTCTAAGAGATAGGAAATGACATACCGTAATCATGACGCCCCCTGTGAGCCCCATCCCTGGACATAGTGGCACAGGACAGATAAATCCTCTTCCGATTGTGACGCTTGTAAATACCAGGTCTTCAATCCTTCCTTTTCAGGGTCGGGTTAATGGGTTCTTGCCTCAAAATGTGGAGTCATGGATTTCATCCGTCGATGCCCATTTAAATGCCAAACAAATCGTAGACCCTTTTGTACAATTACAAGAAGCTAAAAGTTTTATAGATATCTCCAAGGGGGATGCGAGTGCGTATTTAAGAGGTGTTTCATTTCAAGAAGCAGTTACCTGGGATGATTTCAAAGTTAGGCTACGTGCGGTCTATGAGGGTGAAGAAGCCTTGGATGTAGTATTAACGTTAAGAAATACACTTAATCAAGCCGCTATGACTCGGCTTAATGTTATTGAGAGAGCAGCTCTCATAGCTGATAGACTTAATGAATATCAAGATATTTTAGGTAATTCCACTTGGGTTACTAGAGATAACATCTCCGTGAAAGATTTTTTACGATTAATGTATTTAACCCTGGATAGGTACGCTCCTCGGACACCCCTTTAAGGGTATACTCGGACGCGCGCGACCCCGACGCCAAAAAAAAAATCTTGAAAAATCAGTTTTTGCAGTAACCTCCTATTTTCTTTTGCCAAAAAAAAAAACTTCAATGAATGCTTAAAACAACTGTAAAGATAAATACTACTCATCTGCAGAAAAAATATTTATTATAAATATTTTAAAAAATTAAGTAGAAAAAAAAGACCTTACATAAAAATTCATAAAAAAAAAATTATACATATATACACAAATCCTTTTAGGAATTGATTCTTGAATGTTTAGGACACATCTTGATGTATTTTGGATGAAGTCAGACCCATGGAGGTGAAGATCTGAAATGAGAAAAAAAGGGTAACTTTTTTTTGGCAAAAAAATTTGTCCAAATTTCATGAATTTTTTTGGGTACCCAAATGAAATAGGAAGTGGCTAATTTTTTGAGGGAATAAACATATGTTATCCTAAAATAGAAATATGTAAAAAAACTTCATTATTTTGTAAATTACATTTATATCAGGGGCCATATCTAAAGGTAATTTTTTGAGTACTTAGAAATTTCGTAAAAAAATACATATATTTAATATATAATATATTTATGCAGGTAAACATATACCAAAATATCACAAATTCTATAGGGAACAAGAATATATATAGATAGGGCAACTTACGCTTCGGATATGTCCACAAAATGGCCGCCAACCACACTGACTCAGACTCCCTAATCTGCCACTTGAAATGTAGGAAGGGTATGTCAATTTCAAGGTGTTATTTACTAATCTAATTATTCTTGGATATGCATAAAAATTGTATGGTGGGTTGCTGGATAATTGTCGATTATTTTACGACTATAAAATTAAAATTCTGACCCAACAAATATTTTTTGAAGGGAAATAAAATCGAAAAAAAAAATGTAAAACAATATAATATTTTAGCTAAAAAAAATTTGATGATATTCAATCAAAAAAAAAGTAAACAAAATTTTCCGACAAATAAACATCTAGAGGAATCATTACTCTGTGATAGTTCCTTAGTACGTAGTAATTTTGAAAGAAATGGGAAAAAACGAAAAAGTGGCAATCACCGGAAAATCGAACACATACCTATATATACGCCATATCTGGCTAAAAAAAAGATAGGCATGGGTAGCCAGATCATCTAGAAACACTTTCCAACACTATAAAAATATAAGTTTTGCGACACTACTTGCCAATTCCTTACGGTATCATGACTAAGCCAAAAAATGCAAAACAAATAAAAAGGGGCACTCGCGGAAAAATGGCTAACATTCTAATATACGGCATTTCAGAAAAAAAAAATTCAGCCACGTGCTAGGCAAACCATCAAGGCACATTTTCCGACAAATAAACATCTAAATGAATCATTACTCTGTGATAGTTCCTTAGTACGTAGTAATTTTGAAAGAAATGGGAAAAAACGAAAAAATGGCAATCACAGGAAAATCGAACACATACCTATATATACGCCATATCTGGCTAAAAAAAAAAAGATAGGCATGGGTAGCCAGATCATCTAGAAACACTTTCCAACACTATAAAATTATAAGTTTTGCGACACTACTTGCCAATTCCTTACGGTAACATGACTAAGCAAAAAAATGCAAAACAAATAAAAAGGGGAACTCGCGGAAAAATGGCCATTCTAATATACGGCATTTCAGAAAAAAAAAAAATTTCAGCCACGTGCTAGGCAAACCATCAAGGCACATTTTTCCGACAAATAAACATATAAATGAATCATTACTCTGTGATAGTTCCTTAATACGTAATAATTTTGAAAGAAATGGGAAAAAAACGAAAAAATGGCAATCACGGGAAAATCGAACACATACCTATATATACGCCATATCTGGCTAAAAAAAAAAGATAGGCATGGGTAGCCAGATCATCTAGAAACACTTTCCAACACTATAAAAATATAAGTTTTGCGACACTTCTTGCCAATTCCTTACGGTAACATGACTAAGTAAAAAAATGAAAAACAAATAAAAAGGGGCACTCGCGGAAAAATGGCCAACATTTTATTATACGCATTTCAGAAAAAAAAATTTCAGCCACGTGCTAGGCAAACCATCAAGGCACATTTTCCGACAAATAAACATCTAAATGAATCATTACTCTGTGATAGTTCCTTAGTACGTAGTAATTTTGAAAGAAATGGGAAAAAACGAAAAAATGGCAATCACAGGAAAATCGAACACATACCTATATATACGCTATATCTGGCTAAAAAAAAATAGGCATGGGTAGCCAGATCATCTAGAAACACTTTCCAACACTATAAAAATATAAGTTTAGCGACACTACTTGCCAATTCCTTACGGTAACATGACTAAGCAAAAAAATGCAAAACAAATAAAAAAGGGCACTCGAGGAAAAAAGCCCAACATTCTAATATACGGCATCTCAGATAAAAAAAAAGACATGCACGTGTTAGCCCAACCATCAAGGCACACTTTCTAACACATAAACATGAAAAAAAAAATCAATAATATACGGCAATTCCTTACTACGTAGTAAATTTTTACAAATATTGAAAAAAAAAAAAACAGAAATTGGCAACCGCAGTTAAATACCCAATATACCAATAACTACGTCGTATCTGACAAAAACAAAGTCACGCATGGGTAGCCAGATCATCTAGACACACTTTCCAATACTAAAAAAGCAAAAGTTTTACGACACTATTTGGCAATATCTTACGGAAAAATGACTTGGCAAAAAATGAAAAAAATGAAAAAGGGGCACTCGCGGTAAAATGCCCAACATTCTAATATACGGCATCTCAGATAAAAAAAAAAAAAGACATGCACGTGTTAGCCCAACCATCAAGGCACACTTTCTAA
>NC_090728.1:18314281-18321781 GCF_036898095.1 Palaemon carinicauda | reverse complement strand
ACAAACCATTGTTTACAATCTACCCTCCTAAGCTAAGCTTCTTATTAGGTTTCTGGAGGCAAGAGCAGAACTACGGGTAGGCCTAGTAGATGTTATATTGGCCAAAGTTGTTTCAGGGTCAGGTATTTCATCTGTCTCCAACTCACTAACATTTTCCTCTTGTTCTTCAATTTGAACATATAAACTAGGATCATTAAGTTCAGAATATGATTCTAAAGGTATTAAAAAACTAACATTAATATCACTTTCACATTTATCAGGCTTAACAATACGAACAGTACGTACAACCCCTTCGTTGTCACTGAATGTTTCAACAATTCTAACTAATGGCCAATAAGTTCTAGATTTTTTCCCACTTTCTTGGAGGATGAAAAGAAGAGATGTCCTTTTTTTTCAAACTTAATAGATATTCAGAAGGCCATCTTTCCTTAAAGCTTTCATCCCTAGTCTCCAAAGTACGAGCAAGGAAAGAAGAATACTCATCCTCCTCACCATACTCCCACTCAGGAAATTGTTCAGAATAACCAAACATTAATGAAGGAATAAATATGCCAACCAAGAAATGATTAGGAGAAATTATATCTAACTCATTTTCACAAGATCTATAAGTTGAAAGCCTATTATTCAAAATTTTCTGAATTTCAGAGAGGAAAGTGACAAATTCAGAAATTGAAGGAGTATATCTACCAAGAGTTTTAAAAAAGGCAATGCTTTACTGTTTTGATTAATCTTTCCCTAACAGCACCATACCACGCAGCGTACACAGGGATATTCTTATGAGAAATCGAAGCGACCCAAAACTTCTCCACAAACTCAGAAGAAGTAAGTAACTGCTCAATTATATTACCAGCCTGAACAAAGGATTTGGCATTATCAGAATAAACAGTAACAGGAACACCAAACCTATTAGAAAATGTAATGAAACCTAATATAAATTCCGAGGGTGACATAAACAGGACAACTTCCAAATGTATTGCTTTTGTATTGAAACAAGTGAAAATAAGAAGGTACACCTTAAATTTTTCTGCATTTTTCTCCCTCAACCATAAGTGGCTTGTATAATCCACACCAGTATGAGCAAAAGGTACACTCAAATTAACCCTGGAAGAAGGAAGAGAAGAAGGAGAAGGATACTTCACTGTTCTAGCATTATAACGCTTGCATACAGGACAATCCTTAAGGACAGACAAAACTACTTGCCTAGCCTTCACAATCAACGAACCATGCATGCGCAAAAAAATAAGAGTGGATTGCAAACCCATATGCATAGACTTACAATGGGCATAATAAACCAGCAACAGGGTCAAATGAGGCTTCTTATCCACAAGAATAGGATTACACAATATAAAATTTTAAAGTAATATTTTTGTCAATCCGACCTTTAGTTCGCATTATACCATTATCATCAAGAAACAAGTTGAACTGCCTAACTAAAGGTGGAACTTAAACTGAAGAATCTCTACTCTTTAGATAAGATAATTCAAGAGGAAAAGCTTCCTCTTCCATCAACCTTAGAAGTTAATTAGAAGCTGCCTCAACAGGGTCAGCTTGAATTTTCCTAAACTTATATACAACAGTAAATACCTTAGAAACTACACCTATAAGTCTAGAAAAACTAGAAAAATTATTAATATTTACAAGAGGTTCCTTTATAGGAAACATAACTGGAGAAATTAAGTCACCCTTCACATTATCAGAAATACAACCCAAAAGACCCTTAGGCCACTCGTCAGGAGAATTAAACTAAGAAGGCCCTTTGATCCAAAGACTGAGATTTTCACGAAAGTGCTTACAAGTACAAGGTTTAGTTAGTAAATCAGCCTTCTGCTAGATGAAGGAATATAAGCTATCAGAAATCCTATCTAACAGATAAGAAATCTCTTTCAACCTATTATTTACAAATGTGTTTCTCTTTGGAGCCCTATTATTAAGAATCCAACTAAGAACTACTTGGCTATCTATAAAAAGAATTATGCTTTAAATTTCATCACAATTTAATAGATCACTTTAAAAAATAGTATCAAAACACATCAAAGCTAATTGAGCAGCCAAAAGTTCTAAAGTCAAGAGAGTTTTCTCCTTAATAGGGCTAAACTTAGACTTAGCAAATATCAGGGAACTATGATCACCTTGCACAGCATAAATAGCACAACCATAAGCTTCCTTAGAAGCATCTGCAAACAAAAAACAGCTTGACAGGAGCATCAGTTTTAAAAGTTTGTCTGGAAAAAGAAGCCCGACTAACCTCACTGTAAGAACTACAAAATTTACTCCATAGCTTAGAAATTTCAGCACTAGCTGTTTCATCCCAGCTCGAAATTTGCTGGCACAACTTACGAATAATAAGCTTGCTCTGCAGCATTATAGGTGCAAATATACCAATAAGATCAAAGCTAACAAAATCTGACGCTTTGAGGAAGCACCCTTGTTCAATTGCTTAACCTTTAATTGTAAGGTATCTTGGTTAGAATCATAAATATATTCTAAAATCTTCATTTCAGAAGAAGCTACCTTTTCATCTTCATCAAGAGTAGATAACAAAGCAGGAATATTAGAACCCCACTCCCGTAAAGGCAACCCCCCTGGATTCATAATTTTCTTAATAGAATTGATAATAAATGGCATCTGGGGTCCGTGATTAGAAGAGAGCACTAAGTTATCCATATAAAATTTGTCTTTAATCAGAAAGGCTACTTCATTCTCTCTATAGCTAGACAAATGATGTTGAATAATATAATTCGATATAAACGGAGAACTTACAAATCCTAAAATTATGGTACTATACCTATAAGCAACAAACTTCCCATTTATCTTTCTAAAGAAACAAAATATATTGCGATCAGACTCTAAAGATAACCTAACTTGGAGAAAATCCTTCACTATATCAACTACAACTACATAATCATTATTCCTGAAATGCAAAACCAAAGACAACTTGTTCATCAAATCACTACCAGGGAAAGAGGCTTCATTTAATGAAGGAGCTTTTCCCACCTTTAAACTACAATTAAATACAGGACGGATTTTAGTGGTGGCATTTTCATCATTTCTTATGGCAGGACGATGAGTAATGAATACTTCGCCTGCGGCTCTATTTTTAAGAGGCTCAATAATGCCAAGCTCCTCCTGTCTATCAGAAACTTCCTCATATTTAGAGGATATATTCTGATCTTATAACTTAGAGTAAATCCACTCAGCAACTGCCAAAGAAATCTTTAAATTGTTAGGGACTTTTTCAATTAAATCCTTTTTCCATGGTAACTGAACGTGATAATGTCGTTTATGAAAAGAAATTGATTTAGCAAATTCAGCAACTTGTAGGTCCTCATAAGGAAGGGAATTTTCATCTTTAATCCTAATCGATTCTAAGTTGTAGAAATTGTCGAGTCCATACTTGACACAAGAATCAGGAAAGATATCATTCAATGGATCGAACCTATAGCCTACTGGATTAACTGCAAAATTTACTAATAATATCTGTTTTCCAAGATGCTTAGGAGGAACAAATTCCAGAAGTCAGTTCTTATCAGGCTTAGAAGTCTGTTTAATCTTCAAATTAAAGGAAGAATTATAGAAAACTCTAGATTCCCTGTTACATTCAGGTACATATTTCATTTCATTATTAAGAATAAATCTAACAGATTCAGCTTTACCATTACCTCTCGGTCTATTTTCCAAGATTTTATTACTATCAATTATAAGACAAGACTCTACCTCTCTTACTGGTTTACAAGGTTAGTAAGAATCCTCTCTTACTGGTTTACAAGGTTAGTAAGAATCAATTCTCTCATAAAAAAGCTTCCTTTGTGAAGGATGAACAAAATTGACTATTCTACCAAATGGAATAACCCCATTGGCCAACTTAATTACTAAAACCTTAATATTAAACAATTCATCAGAGTCTAAATCTAACTGACTAAATTCCTGAAGGATATCATTCCCTAGGATACCTAATATATTTACAATTTCAGAACTCCTCCCTGGGTAATTATTACATACATAATAACCTGCAGATTCCAAATTTTTAACTACAGAAGGCAACATAGGAATTTCTAGGGAAAGATTAAAATTTTCCAATGTAAAAAAAAAAACTAGACTTTTTCCCACAAGGCATTGTTATATCAGCTACCAAATGAAATCTCTCACTAACTCTAGCTGGTAACCCAAAAGAAGAAACTAACCTAGATAAAGGAGCACCACAATAATCTCCAAATTTACTATCAACAATTTTTTTATTAATAACAATAAACTGGGCTCCAGTGTCTAGTAGAAAACAACATTTAAAAGATTTCCTACCCCTACCAACTTTGAGTGTAATAAAAGGAACAAATATTTCAGACCCTGATTGACAACTTAGTACTTTTTTACCAATATCCTTAATAGCACGAGGACACATTGCTCTCTGATGTTCAGATTTATTGCAAGAAAAAAATTTATAAGGTAACAATGATTTATTTCCCCGACATTCCGAGGCCCCATGCCTATCACTCAAGCATTTAATTCATAAAGTTAGTTCTTCAACTCTATTCTTCCTAGCTTGCAAAGTATCAAACCTAGTACATTTAGAAGAGTTATAACCTGTTTCTTCACAAAATTTACATCTACCAGAAGATAAAGGTTTACTGGTAAATTGAACTTTATTAGAGTCATTACTAGCAGTAGATTTATTACTATACTTTGATTGTTGGAAATTACGGTCTTTACCTTCATATTTAACCTTAGGTTTTGCACCAGAATTTTCATTATGACCTAAACTAAGGCGTGCAATAATACTCGGATAATTATCTAACAACTAGATAAAATTAGGATAAGAAGATCCTGTAGTTCTAGAGGGTTGTATCAAAAATTCCTAGGAAGTTTCCTATTTACAATTATGCTAATTAGCAATAGAGTAGACGAGTCGACTTCAGTCAGATCTATACCAAGTCCCTTCAAGTCAATGAATTTATTATTCAAAGATTTAACCAAAGATTCTACATCAATAAGAGATTTTACTTCAGAAGTGTTCAAAACTTCACCTATTACTTGATAATTTATGTTGTCTTCATCCAGAAAATTTTGATCTAATTGCTTAAAAGCCAAATCAAAACCATCATCATTTACTGTAATATTTTCTACTACACTTAACGCTTCACCTAACAAATAACCCTTTAAATAAATAAACTTTTGAGCATTAGTTAAGTTAGGCATACCAGCCAAAGCATTATGAAAACCCTTTTTAAAGTTAAAATAGGCAAATGGATTAGCTGCATTGTTTTCAAACTTCTGAGTTTGAATAGGAGGGAGAGGTAACTTTACAATTTTACTAGAACTATTTTGAGGATTATTCTTACCTCCAAACAAATTATCAAATTTTACTCTAAATTCAGACAGAGTTTTCTGTATTTCATAATGATGATATCTTGCTGCTTGCATAATACTATCTAGTTTATCTCAAGCAGCAATTTCACAAATCATTGCATCCAAATTCTCAACTATTACTAAATTAGCATAAATGTTATGAATAAATTCTTGTAACAAATTACAATTAATTTGATCGTCCTTTTAAGAGTCAATCCTCCTAACATCAAGAGTTATTCAACCCTTAACATAAGCCCTCTTTTTAATTAACTATTTTATTTCAGCCTCATTTATCTTGGACAATGCTATTAACCAATACTAAATTACCCAAGGAAAAATTTAAACCTAACTTAATCAAGTCAATGCAAAGCAAGTTATCATCAGTTACTTCCTAATGAAAAAATACAGCATATTATGCTAACAGAAAAACTAGGCTAAACAACAGGTTATTTAAATGTAAAGGATACTAACTTGACCTAAGCTTAAATTAAAAAAAATATATAAATAAGCACCGATACTGCTTCTTTCCTTATAAGGAATAACAACAGTATACAAAAAATCCTACAAATCATTGCTGCCCAGGAACACAAAAATACGACTTGACCTAGACCTCCTATGGTTAGCAAAATATCGCTCAACTTCAACCTTGATGTTTTCAAAGGTTGCGCCCCTTTTGCAAATGTAACTAAACCCGTAATATTCTTAAAGGCGTGAATCTCACAACCTTCTCACCACGCTATGCCCAACAACAAGAGTCAGAGCCGAAGAAAACAAAATAACCAAGACAAAAAGCAAAGTGAAGTCTTACGGGAAAAAGAATTTCATAAAATTCGAATATGTTAGAATTATCTAACTCAAATCAATATTAGGCAAGTCTTTATTTTACAACTTACCTGCGCTATTTCCAGGAACAATCGTCTTGGTTTCGAATTTTATAATTCACTCTTAAAGGCAAAAGAACACTCGTTCTCAAGGTCCGGCCGGTACTTAAATTCTGCAGAGACTGCACTCCAAGTCTAAAACATATCATCAACTCCGTTTTCTTTACCTTGTCCGAAACTCTCGAACAACCGTTGAAAAATAAAGACGGGAAAACAAAACTTTTTCCTTATAAGGAATACATTTAACATTAAATTAATTAATTCAATTAGAATATAAAAAGGGGAAAGTTGAAAATTTACATTTAATGTTAACAAATGACAATGATTCAGTTTACTTTCCGTCCATAAACGGAAACCAAAAATGAGAACAAAAAGTAAGGAACTAACTAGTAAATTCGACTATCCTCCCACGAATGCAATTACCATTCTCCAATCAACTATTTCTACACATCACAGTGATTACATTGTTGTAACATTAGCGAATTTGTACTAAGTCTTTTGTTTCATAGGGATATCCTTTGTTATAAAGGACAGCACCAAAACACCATTGTGCAGCATTAAAAAAACATGTTCTTGCTTCTGCCTGCATGATTTTATCAATATGGCAACTATTCTCAGCCCCTTCCTCTGTTTCCTTGTTAAAAAGGACAATCATTCTTTTTCGGTTATCCTGAAGTCGAGTCATTCTTTGATTTCTTATAGGTGTTTTCCTTTGATTATTTTCAAGGCAAGGATTTCTTCATCTTCATCTTGTGCTTCACGTCTAGTTGCCATTTTCTTTGCATTAGTGTTCCTGCTCAAATTTATCTGCTGTTTGTCTTCTGCTTCACGTCTAGATGCCATTCTGCTTGCACTGGTGTTCAATCTTAAATCCCTCTGCTCTTCATCTTCGGCTTCACGTCTAGCTGCCATTCTGATTGTATCAGTACTCCTTCGTAAATCCATTTGCTCTTCATTTTCTGTTATATGGTTAGCTGCTATTCTACTCGCATGATTTTTTTTTTTTTATTCCCTTGTGTCTTACGTCTAGCTGCCATTGGTTTTTTATTAGTTCCCCTCCGTAAATTCCTCTGCTTTTCTGTTTCCTGCTATCTTTTTCTTTTCACCGAATTTGCTTTATCTGATGTGCCGAATGAGAACTTCTTTTTGAGTAGCATACTTTTGTAGAAAACTAAAAAAAATATGAAAAATACATGACTAAACCATTAGATATTCTGTAGAATCTCTTTTTGGGTGGCATCATTCTCCCAGCACTCGTGTTCCTTCTTAAATTCCTCTG
>NC_090728.1:18304281-18306781 GCF_036898095.1 Palaemon carinicauda | reverse complement strand
GCATGCCTAACTCTATTACTATGGCAACGGTTCTCACCTCCTCCCGGTGTTTCTTAGTTTCGATGGACAATCATTCTCTCTTGGCTATCGTGATTTTGAGCCATTTTTGGATTTTTGGATTCCTGACTTCTTATAGGTGCTTTTCTTTGTTGATTATTTTAAAGGAAAGAATTGCTTTGGTCTTTATCCCGTGCTTCATGTGTAGTTGCTATTCGGTTTATATTAGTGTTCCTTCTAAATACATGCATTGCACCATTTTGGCATTCTTTTTCTCAATGCATCAATCAGCATATTCACCATATTGGACTTCTTATTTTTCTTTGATGGAATGTGTTGACTGATGTAAACTTTCTTTATAAGTCTCTATATCACTTGGATCTTCTTTGGAATTTCTTTTATCATTTTGCTGATGTTTCCGCAGATTTGCTCCAGTTTGTTGGATCATATTGTTTCAATATGTCTGCAAATATATTTTCTGTCACACTGATTGGAGTTACTAGTGACCTCTGTTATCAGATGGTTTAGTTCTTGTTTCGCCAACTCATGGAATTTACTTTTGCTGATTGCAGCAATGTCCCTCCAAGCTTTGCCTGTATTATAGAGCGCCGTCTTGATCAGATTTTTATTAATTCACAAGATAACTATCCTATGCCGACGTTTTATCCCGCTTTTCTGACCTTAAACTAATCACTAATTCACAAAAATTTGTAGCTATATTGCACTTGATAGCCTTTTGTTATCCGCGTTAAATCAGGTTATTTATCGAGTCGCACAAGTGTACTCACTCAACGGCATACTGAAACACTTAGAGAGAGAGAGAGAGAGAGAGAGAGAGAGAGAGAGAGAGAGAGAGAGAGAGAGAGAGAGAGAGAGAGTAACTTTCAAAAGATAACTAAGAAGTATTGTTTTGCTACCATTTACACCTCAGGTATGTATTCATGCGTTTTTCTTTGGTGTTTCATGATGTATCCGCAAATTAGTTACCGACCATATAATCATTATTAACTCCTATCCTACCAGTTTAGCTTCTTAGAGCCTTTTAATATGCAAATATAAAAGCTTCAGGGTGGATAACTTTTGTAGAAAAGTTATGTGATACAACATGTGTAATTAGGATTCTCTATGTCTTTAAGGTTAAATAAATACGATAAAAGTGATTTGGATACAAAACATTTTAAAGGTTAAAAAACATAATGTAATATAAATGTCACTTAGTTTTCATTATAATGATATACCTTTGGTTGATTTTCCTAATCATCCTATGGTTTTTTTATATGCTGAATTCAAGATTCTTCCTCAGATCATCCCGTCAAAAGGACGCTAAAAGTAGGTTTCAGAAAATACGCATTTCTTTTTCATCTGCAATCTTGAAACTTGTATCATTCAGAGTCAGTATTTCGTATTCACTTTTCCTAGAAGAGATCTATTCAAGAGATTTGAGAAGAGCGGAAAAGGGGAAAAGATTGAGGGCGATATTAGGGATATTTAAAAAGAGGTGGGGCTTAGGGGTACCTAGGGAGATGAGTTGTTTAATAAACAGAGAATTATGTTGAATTTATAATCTACTTTTACCTACGTCTTATTTCTACTTTTCATTTGGTCTTTGATATGACAGGAGAATTATTTTACTGTATGTTAATCAATAAATATTTTTTTTTGTGACCGTCATAAGATCTTAATAATAATAATAATAATAATAATAATAATAATAATAATAATAATAATAATAATAATAATTAGAAGAAGAAGAAGAAGAAGAAGAAGAAGAAGAAGAAAAAGAAGAAGAAGAAGAAAAAGAAAGATCAATTGAAAGAGTTGTGATAATCTTTATTCTCGTAAAACCATGTACTGGAAATCATGAAAGTTACAGTATAATTTATAAAGAATATCAGTTGGGGTGATATGGGGAACATTTTCTAATTTGATTTTCTTTGACGTAATCACCTACTCAGTGTTTTTTTTTTTTTATTACATATACGCTTATCCTAAAATATAATACTTTGAATCTTATAGTAAATAAATCGAGAAATTCTAATCAAATCACTCATAAGGGAAGGTCGGTGAAAACGTTCAACCACTGCTAATGGCAGCATGGTTGTATGCTTTTGTCTGATGAAGGGTTATTCCCAGGGGATTCACTAATGATGACCATAATTGAGAGGTGGAAGTGATAACCCTGTCGGAAGTAATATGCTCAGGGATACCAAATCTCGCCATCCATCCTGAGAGGGAGGCAGATGTACACGAGGCTGACGTTATAGTTTCCATGGAAATGGTTTCAGGCCGAGTGGAGCGGTTGATGACGGCAAACCGTTAACCAAAGCACAATTCATGTGAATAGTTGTCAATCTGTAAGTCAATAATAATTATCAAAACAAAGGTTAAGCAGAGGGTCAAAACTCATTCTTAGAAGAAGGCGTAGGTATTAGAACAAAACCTGAATGCAAAGCCACAATACTTCGACATTTCTCGCCTTATCATTCCCATAATGTGCGCTTGT
>NC_090728.1:18296781-18299281 GCF_036898095.1 Palaemon carinicauda | reverse complement strand
AGCAGCTGCTGAAAGGCATTTTTTTGCTTTGCAAAAGGCCTCTTCTTGATGGGGACCCCACTTCAGGTCTTTTGGCTTACCCTTGAGGGAGGCCTAGAGGGAAGCAGGAGTGGTGGCAATGGCTGGCAGAAAACGGTGATAACAGTTTATCCTTCCCAAGAATTTCTGCTTTGCTTTGACGGTCGAGGGCGTGGGGAATTTCTGAACGGCTGCTACCTTCTCAGGGAGGGGATGGACTCCTTCAGGAGTGATGTGGTGCTCAAAGAACGACACTTTGTTGGCGCCAAAGATACACTTGTCGTACTGGACTATAAGGCCGTTTTGTTGTAAGTGGTCCAGCATGATGCGCAGTTAACGGAGGTGTTCCTCTTGTGAGGAAGAGAACACAAGTATGTCGTCCATGTAACATACACAGAAGGGAAGGTCCCCTAAAATGCCATCCATGAAATGATGAAAAGTAGCCCCAGCATTACGAAGGCCAAAACAGGAGTAATTGAAGGTGTATGTACCATAGGGAGTGGTAATGGCAGTCTTGGGGATGTCTTTTGGGTTCATAGGCACTTGATGATACCCATTCAAGAGGTCAAGTGTGGAGAAAACCTTCACGTTTTGTAGGTAGGAGATCACATTGGCAATGTTTGGAAGGGAGTAGTGATCCGGTTCTGTTTGCATGTTCAGGCACCTGTAATTCTTACACGGATGAAGGGAGCTGTGTTTCTTCAGGATGATGAGTAAGGGTGACGACCGTGGGCTTGAGGCCTTTTGGCAAAGGCGCATTTCTTCCATTTTGCCGAACATCTGTTTGGTGGCTGCCAATCGATCCGGTGCCAGACGTCTGAATTTGACGAAGACTGGTGGTCCCGTCGTCTTGATATGGGGATAAATACTATATTTGGCAGGAATCTTGGGCGTTTGGCGAAGTTATGGAGGGAAAACTTCCGGTTACGACGTGAGGGGGTGGGCGTAGGCATCTGTGGGTGCATTGATGAGGAGAGCAAGGTTGGGGGAGGCGGGTTAAAGAGGTGTCGACAAGTACGAATGTACGTTGACCAATTGTCGCTCGGCGATATCAACCAGAAGGTGAAAATGAGATAGGAAATCCGCACTGAGGATTAGCAATGTGACGTCTGCAATGAGAAACTTCCAATAAATGTACCGTTTCCTAGCGATGAAGTGAGGTTCTCGTAACAGTATGTGGGTATCGTAGATTTGTAGGCAGCTAGTAGGTGAACGTTGGCAGACTTAGACAGACTGTGTCGTGTCCTGAAGAGTTCCCATGGCAAAAGAGAACGACAAGCACCCATGTCTACCAAAAATTTCATGCCCTTTCATGCTTAATGTAAAAAGAGAAGATTAGAGACACGGGAGGCCACCGCCAACAGCAATGGCCTACTTGCACATTTTTTGACCACTGACTATCCTTGGCACATTTCATTACGACAGCCCCGAATCTGGGGTGGTATTAGCAAAACTTGGACCGATGGGCGACAGTAAACGGCAGTAGAAGTCGTTGCTTGGGGTGCGAGTGATTGGTGGGTGATGGGTGGATTTGTCACTGCTAAGGCACGTCAAAGGGGTAGGCGTGTGTGTCCTACAGCATTCACGTCAGCTTCGGTTGATGTTGAATAGGTGTCCTCTTCGTCAGGAATGGAGGCATTGATGAAGGTCTTGAAGGTCGTGGTATGGATGTCCATAAGGGAGTCAGATTTGGTCATCAAGTCCTTTATGGGAAAACTATTGACATCGGGTATAGCGGCGCGTACAGGTTCGGGTAAACGGTGTACCCAAAGGGCACGAAGTAGGTTCACCTTACGAAGAGAGCCATCTGCGGCTGGTTGTAGGCAAGTGGTATTGGTCATTTCACTGAGGGCGAGCGAAGCCCTTTGGTCCCCAAATGGTTGTTGAGAAACCTGAAAAAGCTTTGCTATACGGGCGGCTGGCAATGGTGTGTATTGCTGCAGAAAGTATGTTTTGAGGGCGTCATACGTTATTGGCGTGTCTCTTTGTTCACAATCTAGTTGGAGATTTCCGGGAAGGTGTCGGGTATCACCATGAGAACATAATTTGCTTTTATTGGTTGAGCGAGTAATGCCCTTGTTGCGGAACTGGACTTCTGCGCGCTGAAACCAAGCAAACGCATCTCTGCTGGCGAATGATGAAAGTTTCAATGGTGCGGCCATAGTAACAGTAAGGCGGGGAATGTGGGATGAGTGAGTCGACTTCCAGAGTCACCAATGTGACGAACTAGGAGTAGGTTGTGACTTAATGGCCAGATGAAAGCAACTGAGAAATATACTATAGACACCTCGAGTATATATACACACTAGGTCCCGGCAAGAACGTCAGAAAATACATAATGCTATTTCTTGTCCAACCAGCAACTGCTTTTGTTAACAGTTAACAATGAGAAATAGCCAGACAGGTTCATGCAAATTGCTGTCAGTGCAAGGGGAGAGCGAAGATACAAAGGGTAACACATACACAAAAGAGAAATGACGTT
>NC_090728.1:18274281-18281781 GCF_036898095.1 Palaemon carinicauda | reverse complement strand
AATTTATCATTAATCGAATGCCAAGTAACAAACTACCAATTAGCTATGATGGTGAAGATGGGTTGATTTCAATTGAAGTACTGAACACCTGAATTCGACAGGTATATGCACAGAAGTATTGTCATTGACTTTTATCTTTCTTCGTGGCCAAGTGATAGTCACTTTCTATAAAAGCTTGCAGGACCAGGGTTCGATTCACGGCCGGTCACATGCTCTCGTCTTGTATAATTTTGCCCAGGGCTCTAATCCCGAGGTCATTAAAAGAATTCAGACATTGATGTATGAAAAATATATATGGCTTATTTAAATATGAAAAACACGTGTTAATGTGTAAAATTTATCATTAATCGAATGCCAAGTAACAATTAGTAATGATGGTGAAGATGGGTTGATTTCAATTCTAATTACTAAACACCTGAATTTGAATGGTATAAGTACAGAAGAATTGTCATTGACTTTTATCTTTTTTCGTGGTTAAGGGGTAGTCACTGTCCATACAAGCTTGCATGACCAGGTTCGATTTCCATCCGATCACAAGCTCTTGTCTTTCTGTGATTTCGCCTGGGTTCTCTGATTCCAAGGTCGTAAAGAGAATCCAGACATTAATGTATCAAAAATATATATGACTTATTTGTATATGAATTAAAACGTCTAAATGTGCAAAATTTATCATTAATCGAATACTAAGTAACAAACTACCAATTAGCTACGATGGTGATGATGGCTTGATTTCAATTCTAAGTACAAAACACCTGAATTCAACAGGAGTAAGTACAAAAGAATTGCCATTGTCTTTTAGCTTTCTTCGGGGCCAAGTGGAAGTCACTGTGTCTATACAAGCTTGCCGGAATAGGGTTCGATTTCGGGCCGGTCACAAGCTCTTGTCTATGTGATTTCAGCTGGGGCTCTGATCCCGAAGTCGTTAAGAAAATCCAGACAATAATGTATCAAAAATTTATATCGCTTATTTGAATATATAAAACATGTCTAAATATGCAAAATTTATCATTAATAGAACGCCAAGTAACAAACTACCAATTAGCTAAGATGGTGAAGATGGTTTTATTTCAATTCTAAGTACTAAACACCTGAATTCGACATGTATAAGTACAGAAGTACTGTCATTGACTTTTATCTTTCTTTGTGACCAAGTGATAGTCACTTTCTATACTAGCTTGCGGGAACAGATTTGATTCCCGGCTTGTCACAAGCTCTCGTCTTTTTGTGATTTCACCCCGGGCTCTGATCCCGAGGTCGTTAAGAGAATCCAGACATTGATGTATTAAAACTATATATGGCTTCTTTGAATATGAAAAACACGTCTTAATGTGTAAAATTTATCATTAATCGAATGCCAAGTAACTAACTACCAATTATCTATGATATTGAAGATAGATTGATTTCAATTCTAAGTGAAAAACACCTTAATTCGACATGTATACGTACAGAAGAATTGTCCTGGACTTTTATCTTTCTTCGTGGCTAAGTGGTAGTCACTGTTTAAACAATGTTGCCAGACCAGGGTTCAATTCCTGGCCGGTCACAAGCTCTTGTCTTTGTGTGATTTTACCTTGGGCTCTGATCCTGCGTTCGTTAAGAGAATATCGACATTATTGTATCAAAAATATATATGGCTTTCTTTACTATGAAAAACGCATGTAAATGTGCAAAATTATGTATATATATATATATATATATATATATATGTATATATATATAAATGTGTGTGTGCATATATATACATATACATACACACATTATATATATATATATATATATATATATATATATATATATATATATATATATATATGTGTGTGTGTAAATATCGATATAAATATATATATATATAGATATATATATGAATATATATATATATATATATATATATATGTTTGTGTGTGTTCGTATATATACATACATACATATATATATATATATATATATATATATATATATATATATATATAAATATATATATAACAGAGAAAAGATATCCTGTCAACATTTACAATATATATATATATATATATATATATATATATATATATATATATATATATATATATATATATATATATATATTGTAAATGTTAACAATTTCTCTTTTTTATGTTACCTTTACTTTAGTCAATTTTTTTCAGTGAGGCAGATTTGCACCGACTTGCAGGGGTGTCCTTTTAGCTCGGAAAAGTTTCCTGGGCCCTCTAACCAATCAGATAGCAGGGAAACTTTTCCGAGCTAAAATGGCACCTTTGCGAGGCAGTGGAAATACGCTTCATTAAAAAAAAAAATGAGTACAGTACATAATCTTTTTGCAACTATGTATATTACATATTTTTATATGTTAATAGCCTTGCTGTGTATTTTTTCAATAGGAATTTTTTGGTACTTCAACAAAAAATTTGAGTCTTCATTACTTTAGAATCCTATGGCATTTCAATATGAAAACAAATTAGTTTTGTAAAACTTGGGGTACTCCCAAGCAAAATTTCTTTAGCTTTTACCTTAAAAAAAAAAAAAAAAGAAAATTGAGAGTGAGAAATAAATGGAACTCTGTTTTTTCATCACATGCCTCATCATTGAAAGGATTATTTTTTATTACCGTAACTTGAAATATCATTTGACTAATACATATCTGAGTACGTCATAAGCTGTGTAGCATAAGGAAGCACTATTTAATTACATTAACGGAAAAATATATTTGAGTGATACACACTGTCTATAGGGACACTAAGTTATTACTCATCCTCTTAATATTTTCATTTGCAGGAAAAACATCAATTTTTACGGCTAAATAGGTTGCAACAAGAATAATTCAAAATACCATTCTTTAGATACATGTCCATTATATGCTGCCTTTTACACACTTGCAGACATTTTTTCCATAATGTACCAAAATAATTTTGTATCGTTTAATCTAAGGTCATGAAGATTTCCCCTTGACTTCAGAAATCCTTTACTTAATTCATGTAAATTATGATTGATTGATTTGAAGATATCTGGCATACTGACATCGAAGGTCATTGAGGCCGACATCATTTATTATAGATAAAGAATAAAAGATTATTCAATTAAACCATAAAAACATATTTGTATTCATAAAATTCAACAAGGTTTCAGAAGACATGCTTTTAAAACAAATCTAAAATACCTCTAGCAAAGTAAAACACATTCGGGCCAAGAAATTTGGCAAGGATGAACGTGCAATCCTCACCTCAAGCCTCAAACAGATATCTATTTCCTACGGTGCTAAAAGTGGTGCATTCGGCCAACAAATACCCCACTGTCAGGGGTACCAAAGAGTCGTCGTAATATGGCTGGTGTTGTCTAGTCATCAGAAACTCGTATGTCAACCAAGTGGGAACAATGCGAAAACCGCAAATAGTGGTCTCTCCAAGGAATTATAACATTCGTTATTACTCTCATCTTATTTCCATCTAAGCTGTTCAAATGTTGTTAGCAAAAAAAAATATAAAAAAACAACTCTTAATGCCTGGTAAAAAATCGTTACAGACGATGGGATAGCTTCTTGGTGGCAATTCAGGTGCACCATTCTTTGCCAGTAAATCTGGCTTCTCATTTCCAGGCACACCTACGTGTGCCGAAACCCAGCAAAATTGGATCGTTATACCTCTCAGCTTAATAATAAAAGGTCACTCCAAAATATCTAAAACTAAAGGGATACTTGATTTAAGATCTTTTAAAGATTGTAGTATACTTGCATAACTAAAAATGGTAATATCGCCCTCCGCTTTTGATGTCATTTTTTTTTTTTTTTTTTTTTTTTTTTTTTAGTAGCGGTTAATATGCCATGCAGATTTGCAGTAATTAAAAGTAGTGCTCTATTTCCAAACCCGCTGACTACATTAGAAAAGTCAATTCCCAATATTCTTAATCTTTCATAAAAATAAGGACCTGACTTCTAAATCGGTCATGTTCTCTTTTATCATTATGAAATAATTACAAAGAGATAATTTCCGTAGTTAGGCCTAGTTGGTGATATCCTACATGAAACATCTATATATCTAGCTATATCAATATTAATTAATCTACCCTAAAACCATAAGGTTAAAGAGATTTGGGCTGCAATCAAAGATATGTGCAATCCCTTGTAAGGTTTATAATCTTAAATTCTGAGGACTTAGGAAGTCTTTGCAACCTGAACCAATACTGGTGACTAAAAGACTTTTGATAAAGGTCTAAAGGTAATTCTCCAGCGTCAATAAGAAGGCTTACAATAAATGAAGTTTTAAAAGCTCCTGTGGCTAATCTGATACCAATATGGTAAAAAGAATTTAAAATCTTTAATTGGATTAGGGTAGCAGAGGAGCAGATTTCACGCCCATAACTAATTTATATTTGGAATTGAGGACTGGTATGACCTAAAAATAGTTTTGCAGTATGATGTGTGGTACAGAAGATTTAAATTATTCAGAGCCTTACAACATTTTACTTTTGAGTCTTTCAAGAGAGGAAGCTATGTTATCATGCAATCAAATAGCAATCCTAAAATTTTAGCTTCACTTACATATGGGATCTGTTGACCTTAGATGTACATATCCGGGTCTGGACGTATTCCCTGAATATGACAGAAATGGAATACAACATATTTGTTGGTCGAAAACTTAAATCCATTCATATCATCCTATGGAATTATTTTTTCAATTGGAAGTTGTAATTTGTCTCAACAATTGCCATTCCAGCTCCAGCGAATGGTATGGAGAAATCATCAACAAACAGTGTCGAAAAAATACCCCATTTATGGTTAATGCAAATAGTGTCCCACTCAGGACACTACTCTGGCGAACTCCTTCCTGGCATTTCCTCTCTTATAGAGTTTCACTTTCTTCAATTTGAAAATCTGTGGGAAACAAATGCTTGAATGAACAATGGTAGGTCTCCTCTCAATCCTAAATTATGAATAGTTTTAAGTAAACCATGACTCCATATAGTATCATACACCTTATCATGGCAAAAAAGATACCTGCTTTTTGGAAGCAAAGGCTTCACAAATAGAGAACTTGAGTTTTACCAACAATCAATCGTAGCTTGCATTTTTCAAAATCTACACTTGATAGGTGATAAGATACCTTTCACCTTCAGGTAACATAGCAATCTTGCATTGACCATCTTCTCCACAAACTTACATAAATAATATTCGGATGAAATTGGTCGATAGTTTGCTGCTATAAATTTTTCATTACCGGGCTTTAAAGCGCTAATATAAAGGCTAGTTCCCAAACACCTGGATAATTGCGATCATATCCTATTCTGCTAATAATGCTTAAAATGAATAACTTAGTATCAACTGGTACATGTTTAACCATTGCGTATGAATTTCCATCGGGGTCAGGAGCTGTATCATTTCAAATACCAAGTGCAGAATCCAATTCCCTGTCAGTAAAAGGAGCATTGTAAGAACCCAAATTTTCTTTTCTCCGGGTTTTTTTTTTTCTGTCAATATATGATACTTTAATTTCTAACCAAATACATGAACCATATATTTTTCCTACTCGCTATCTTGTGTTTTATGCATTTATGACCATGATTATTGGGGCAAACCACCTTTTCATGAGTTTTTGGACCGCCTTATGTAAATACATTTATGGGGGGCCCCAGTGGGAAACCGGGTTTTTTTTCTTTCTTTTTGAGTGGAGAAATATCATAAACGTGTGATTTACAGCAATAATAATGGTCAGAAATGCAAAATAAGCCCAAGATAACCAGTTGTAAAAATATATGGTTCATGTAAATATTTGAAAATAGGCCAAAACGTGATTATTTAACTTTTGAGATTTGTTAAAGGGTACAGAACCTAACAAACCCACCTAACCTAACCTAGTAGTTCCCAGGTCACATCCCCTAGCCGGGGAGCAAGCCCCTGGAACCCCCTTCCCAGGTCACAACCCTGAGACAGGGGCCAAGCCCCCGAACCCATCTTCCCAGGTCACAAACCTTCCTAGGTCACAACCGCTAGCCAGAAACCCCCTTTCAAGGTCACAAACTAAAAGTAAATCACAAATAAATCCTTATATTATGATTAAGTAAATCACAAATAAATCCTTTTATTATGAAAGAGTAAATCACAACTAATTCCTTACCTTATGATTGACATCGTCGCCATTTTTGTTTTCTTGGCAATCATTACAAAAGCTTTGCAGTAGAAAATGTGCGGGCCTTCCCTGAAAATTAAGTCAGAATCGGACCTTTGAGGCCTTATTTCGCTGTTATTTTCTAATTTCACATGAGTAACAATAGCTTTACACTGAACAGAGAGCATTTCCATCATAAGTAATTGCCGACATAAACGTAATTACACTAATTTCGAAATAGTTTGATGTACTTCCCTTAAGTTCACCCTTCCGGACATCTTTACGAAATGGTGGTTACCTTAAAACTGAGGGCGAAGGTAGGAAAAAAATGGTTTTGGTAGAACAACATCTGGGAACTTATGAAGAAGTAGATGTAAGCTGTTAATTGGTTATAAAAACCTCCAAACAAATACATCATTGTAAATGCACAGAAAGCTCCGCAATCCATGGAAAAAAACGCATGTGCAGTCCTTTTCAGTCTCTCAAAAATAAACAATGGACTCAGAGTGAAAAACATATTTCACATTTAAATCGACTGATACGTAAGTTATTATGCCCCAGCACCCATTAAACATATAGAGAAAAATAACAACAAACTAACCAGCACTCTTCCATTTCTTATAACGAATTTCATTTTCGCTACCAATTAAACTATCATATATTATTATTTTTTTTTTTTTTCATATTTTAAAAGTGTCTGATCTCCAATGCTTTTATACTGGTGACCAAATGCTGCTTCACACTTACATGATAGATAGGATAACTGATCGACCAGGGCATTACAGACCTCAGTTGCTCCAGTACCATGCTGACCATTCACTTTCAACATAAGGTAGTGGCTTAGGAGTAAATTTGCCTTTTATCTTTTTTTTTTTTTACTTTCCTCTATACAGAAGACGGCGGTGTTCCACTGTTGGATGACAAAACAAAAGATATCCAAGACTGGCGCGTAACTTCCTTCATCGCTCAAACATGCACGCTCTCTCTCTCTCTCTCTCTCTCTCTCTCTCTCTCTCTCTCTCTCTCTCTCTCTCTCTCTCTCTCTCTCTCTCTCTCAGATTCGTTAGAGGTTCTTTTAATAATAAAAATAAATGTTTCCAACAACCACCATTGAAATATGGGAAATAAATCAAAAAAGAAACTCACACACACACACACAAAAAAAAAAAACAGACACACAACACATTTACTCATAAACTCACAAAGAAAATTAATGTTACTTCTTCGGTTATTTTAGCTGATAAATTAAATCAACCAAAACAACAATAAAAAAGGAGAACAGTCAGTAGGTAGAAATACTTAAAGAATAGTTTTCTGCAACAGCTGATACGATACTGTTATGAAGACGCCAGCTTGAGATCATCGCAAAAGGGCGGTGGAAGTTCAGATGAAACTAGCATGATGA
>NC_090728.1:18249281-18271781 GCF_036898095.1 Palaemon carinicauda | reverse complement strand
TCAGTAGTTAGTAGTAGTAGTAGTAGTAGTAGTAGTAGTAGTAGTAGTGCCTCTTTTATGTAATTTCAGTATACTGACTACCAATCATAAAATTACAAAACCTATTGACTGAAGTACTGGCAAAGAATTTGCAAGTAAACAGATCGGTAAAAAATATTTTTCGTTTTTTATTTAACTCAAATTTCTGTTGAGCTTTATGTAAAAAGAAAAATGGTTTGCTAAGGTATGTAGATAAACAAACAAGGCATTATGACTTTTTTTATTATAGGAGGAGGGCATTGGTTAAAAAGACCTGTCGGAGGAATCAATAGGTTTTTTGTTATTGTTAAAGATTTTTCCACACGTGCTCTCCAGCTTTAGTAGTCCTTACATTCAATAAAAGACTGGTACATTTCGAGAATACTGACTTGAGTGACTTCCGGAATACTTGCAAGATTATTTTTGTAGAATGTGACAGGAAGACGCAAAACCTGATAAATAGAACTTAGGAGTGTTGATGAAAATGGTAGAAAAGGAGACATGACTGACTGCCTACAATAATTACTGAGACATCACAGTTACGTCAGTTGTCACGAAAATATGTGGTTTGCATATTCTGAAGAGACTAGAGAGAAAGATTAATGAAAAGCTGAGAGATGAAAAAGCAGGATTTAGAAAAGGTAGAAGTTGCAAGGCTTGGCAACGATTGTTTACCAGAATGTTCGAAATATCACAGGATCTTGGGCTCAAAAAAAAGAAAAAAAAAATAAATAAATAAAAAAGAGAAACAGTAGATGATGAAGACGGGATATGTAATGGAAGATGAAATATCATTAAAAGTAGAAAGGATTAATGAGGTAAGAGCCTTTCAATATTTAGGAACTAAGATCTTTAAAAAGGGCCTTTAGAGTTGGAGTTTAATGAAAGACTACAAAAAGCAAATCAGACAATGGGTATGTTAAGTACAATCTGGAAATGAAATCATCTGAAATTACATTAAAAAAAGATAAGCCTATATATCAGATTAGTGAGATCGTTTTTTTGTCTATGGAAATTAGTCATGGTATGACAATGAAACAATATTCAACAGATTTAGTAGATTTGAGAACAAAAACTTCCGAAGAATACTGGAATGGCAGGAGAGAGATTACTCGAGTGCCATATGATGATGAGACCAGGGTAATGTGCAGATGGAGATGGGTTGAGCTTGCACTTCGCAAGAGCGATTAGTTCACTAAACATTTAAATGGGCTTCACAAGACACTAGTAGAGTTGGAGTACCCAGGCCTACTTGGCAGAGGCTTATGAATCGGGGAGTAGGAGATGATAAATGGAGAAATATTAATTTTAAAGCTCAAGGTATAGACGACTGGCGAAATCTAAGCTAGGCCCTTTGCGTCAAGAGGCGTAGGATTAGATGATGATAATGATGATGATGATGATGTTTTAATGGCATTGAGATTATTGACCACCAGTTTGAACCACTTTGAGGAACAATGAGCAAAAACTACATTAGTGTAAACACTTAAAATTTTGGTTTGGAACCCATTTTCTTTTCATGCCATTGAAAAACAGCCACCATATACCTAACTAAAGTGTTTTTCAATATTAAGACCAAAGACATTACTCTAAATGATTATGGAACTTGACATTCCTGAAGCGCTCATGTCTGATAGTGATAAACCAAGAAATTCTTACCGTATCATCTACTAACTGGTACAGCAAAGGATAATGCCTTTTTCCCAGATACTCGTGGAGTTTCATTCGCTAAAATTATCAATCAGTAAAATTATTCGCACTAATCACTAGATCATTTCTCAAAATTCCTCTGATATGCTTACCAGCTCAATTCCTGTCCGATGTGACATGTATCTAGCATTTTAGCAGCAGTTTCAAAATGATCTCTCTCTCTCTCTCTCTCTCTCTCTCTCTCTCTCTCTCTCTCTCTCTCTCTCTCTCTCTCTCTCTCTCTCTCTTTCTTGTTCCTCCTCAGTTACTCAACATGTGTGTTGCTGTGATCTATCAGAACTATAACCTTCCTATGAATGCCATGGATGGTCGGTCATGGGTCGCAATATTAGCCTAATCCTAAAAAGAACACACATTTGGGACAGACTTTTATTAGCAAAAGTTTAGCCAATTTTCCTGTATGCAGGTATATTGCTAGAACTCTCTATAACAAAGAGTCCTTTTCGAAACAAAAGTTTAATATAGAGTTAAACTGTGTATATATGCAAGGGTATGTGAAAGACTATGCTTCTTTATCTTTTCATCTTGTAAATCTGTTTCATTTAATACTAGCCAGTGCAACTCGGGACGGAAACTGTTTATGAGATCAGCATTGTTCCTCATTGATGTCGCTTACTATCACGCAGTTCACTGTAATGTTGTTAGATTTATTTGCATATTCCAGAAGGCTACATTATAGCTGTGTCTTTTTAATTGTAGATATTACCATGAAATTTGGTAGGAAGAGAGGAACTATGTTTCTCATGAATCCCTGAGAGTTTTATTTGCATATGTGAATTATTCTAGGAGCAATTTTCTCCGCCGCCAAAAATAATCATTGAGCCCATACCAATATAAACGTTTGCTGTAGCTGTTTTTATGGTAGATTTCAACAGGAAAATAGGTATGGACTAAGTTAATATCCATCCCATAAATCTCTGAAAATTTCATTTAATTATGTGAAGTATTCTACGCGTACTTCACGGCACCGCCAAAAATCGGCGGATATAGATAAATGACTACTGTGACTTTTCTATGATAAGTATCAATATGGAAATAGGTATGAATGTAGTTCACGTAACACTCATCAAACCCTGTGAAAACCATTTTAATATCTGTAGAACTAAAGGAGTATTTCGTGGCTCCTGTCTGATTTTTTAGCTAAAAGTCGTCACTTATGAACAAAAGTGACAGCCAAGGCATGCCTGTAGCAGGTATGAAGATGAAAATTGGTAAAAACAAAGCGTATATATATATATATATATATATATATATATATATATATATATATATACATATATATATATATATATACTGTATATATATATATATATATATATATATATATATATATATATATATATATATATGTATATATATGTTTGTATATATATATATATATATATATATATATATATATATATATATGTATATATATATATATATATATATATATATATATATATATTGTATATATATATATATGTATATATATATATGTTTATATATATATATGTGTGTGTGTATATATATATAATATATATATATATATATATATATATATATATATATATATATATATATACATATATATACATATATATATATATATATACATATATATACATATATATACATATATATATATATATATACATATATATACATATATATATATATATATATATATATATATATATATATATATATATACATATATATATACATATATATATATACATACATACATACATACATACATATATATATATATATATATATATATATATATATATATATATATATATATATATATATATATATATATATTTTTATATATATATATATATATATATATATATATTTATTCATTCATTCATTTATATAATTATTAAATATTTCAATTGCATATATTAATTGGTATAGGAGTTATACCCACCCATCCCCCACATCCACTCCAAAATCTAGGGCTATCCAAAAAAATGGGCTACTGTAACTTCTCTAAGGCAGGTATCAATAAGACAATTGATATAAATGTAGTTCTCACCAAGGTCTATAGAATACAAGTTCTACCCAGGCGCAGCTTAGGTCGGATTAAAACGTCAGTTTCCGTATGTCGCTAGAAATTCGGGACGCCATCACGTATCCGACTACTATACAAGGTAGGGGCTTTTAGGGTACTAAATGTACATTGAAATATCATTTATCGGCGTGAAATTAGGGTAAATCAGAACACAAGTCATGTTTAATGATATATTTGAAAATATTCTATTGATTATTTATGATTGAAATATATATGAATATGTACAACAAATCATATCAGACATGGTAATTGTTCATATATATTCAACTCTCTGAATAGATAGAAGCAAATTAATTAGGAAACTATTTCCTTTATTTTTTAGTCAACCTTACCCTGAGAAATAATTGTTCCATTTAACCCTTTTACCACCACGCGCTTTGGAAATTTCCAACCCTTAACCCCCAAGGGGTTATTTTTTCCCCAGCACATTTTGCAGTATATTTTTTTTTTAATTTGCTCTAACAGCCCTAATTTTTGTCATGGAGAGGTCATGTTGGTCTCATTCTCTTGGAAAATGCCTGAATTCTCTCAAAAAATTATCAATAATATGAAAAAAAAGAAATTGTATAGCATTTTTTTGCAAGGACGTATCAGTACATCAATGGGGGTAAAGGGATGAGTTTTGTGAAACGTACCAGTACGTCCTTTGGGGGTAAAAGGTACCCTATTCATGAAAATTTTCGACACCGAACGAAATAAGACAAAACTTCCTCAGGCAATGCTATATGTCCCTTTTTTATATGAAGATAGGGAGTTTATTGCTCCCTTACCTGATGTTCAGGGTTTTCTCGCTGTGATGACATCTAAACTCTTTTTCCATGGTTATTAGTTCTGTAATAGATTCTTTGCTTGGTTTCATGAGATACTCTTTCTCTGCTTACTACTCCAATCTAAGAGGCATAGTCCTCAGCCAGTTTCGATCCTAAGTTCGGGTGTTGTGGAATCTTCTTTGTAATGAAACCACCTAGATATCCTAGTCCCTCTTCTTCTATAGCAATTTCTAAGTCTAAGGATTCCTTATCAGTTCCTGAAAAGTTCTTGTCCCCAATTCCTTCATGAAAATCCGAGTCTGACACTTCTTTCTAAAAGTTCTCTCGCACGACCACTATTTATGTACGTATTTTCATCTATTGTAAAACCATACCTGAATAATTATTACCAATAAGTTTTACAAGATATAGAGCATCAGCAAAGACAAATTTCACGTCCACTGTCTGCTGGATTCTCAAATGATGTTTTCATTCCATGAACATCCAAAGCCTCACGTTTGTTGGACGCATGTCATTAACCATGGAAACTACAGTGTAACTTGGTGATTCAGCTTTCTATATATAACTAAAAAGAAGGGTTTCGTCATATTAAAGTCAAGGTCATAAAAACAAGCTGTTTTAGTGATTTCAGCACACCTCTCACCATTATGCATTGTACCTTATTCTTTATTGTATAAAACATCATATCCTTACCGTAAGTCTACCCCTTTCCAACTGAATATTCATCAAACGAAATTAGGCACACATGGTCACTGTCAGTCATGGATTCTGCTTTGTCTCATCAGATTGATCAACGGTTCCAAAATCCCCGGCTATATACATAATTTAGATATCCAGTGATTCAGTGTGGACATTGAAAAGAAAGGAAAGTTACGTTTTCTTCTCAAATATTGTAAGGTTTTGGGCTTATACTTCGCGGAGTCAAAGCACAACTTATGTCATCACCAGTCCAAGATTTAACAGTTTTACCTTCTATAATAGACACTACTTGAGAAGGCGAGGAAAACTTTATTTGGTTTTTGCAGTGTCCGTCGCTGTGACATAAGCACACTCAATTGTATCAAGCATAATTTTATCCGAATTTTTCCACTTCATATCTCATATCCCTAAAAAAAACTCCCTTTACCAAATAGTTTTTTTTTTTTTTTTTTTTTTTTTTTTCACTGTTCCTAAGTTCCCGTCTACTATTCCACAGTTCTTTAACAGGACACACTTTTTTTATTATTATTAATTTCCCATCTCCTTGGTTATTTCGTTATCAGTTAAAAAAAAAATACTCCTGCTTTGCATCCGATGTTTCACGGATTTCCTCAACAAGTCGTTTGTGTCTTCTCTTTATAGCTTGTACCTTCCTGTGGTTATTTGTACAGCAATCTGTTAATCGACCAAATAGTCAGATAACGGTAAATTCACTACAGAAATAAAACATCTTATGTAAATATTTTTTTAAACTTAACACACACAACCATATATTTATATATATATATATATATATATATATATATATATATATATATATATATGTATATATATATATATATATATATATATATATATATATATATATATATATATATATATATATGTTGTGGCGGGATGTAAACAAAAACAAACCCCCACACCTTTGATCACTCTACTTCCAAAATATCCCACAATACAAACTTTCCCCTTACTTTACTTCAAACTGGACTCTTGGACAGAAGGAAAATTAAAACAAAACATAGCCTTATAACTATATTAACGCAAACAAAAACAGAACACAAATCATTAAACAAACTTAACACAAAAACAGACAAAAATAGCACTTTTAAATTTATATATTATAGCTGTGTGTGTGGGTACACAGAACTCACCAATAATCGAAAAAAATAATATCCTTTACATAAACCCAACACCGTCAGTCCACATACAGTACCGAAAAACACTTACCCACACACAGTACCGAAAAACACTTACCCACACACACAGTACCGAAAAACACTTACCCACACACTAAAATAAATCACTTAATATTAAACCCAATCGTATACCACAACCCAGAAATAAATCTATATTTGTTTATGTGTGGAACTCTTTATCCACACTAGGGCCGACAATCCTTTTCGGCCAAAGCCACAACTCCCTGGCAGACGTAACACTGGCACAAGCTGCTATAACTGCCTCACTTAATTTGGCAGTCTATATCGTCATCATCATCCTCATCAATAAGCAATCGAAATCGTAATTGTAATAAACAGGCCAGGTCGTCAACAGTTGATCAATCCACTAGAGCATTCTAAACACAAGTTCCTTAAGTAAGCCAGGTCATCAATAGTCAAATTCAAATAAATCTTCTCCCCAAAGGAGGAATCACGGCCTGCCAGAAAAAAAAGAAAAACACTTATGAACACTTCTAACTAACTTAACTATCGCACTATAATCAAAGATAAACAATAAACTTTCTATCATTCACGAACGCGCCTAACAAAAATGAATAAAACCAGTACTTACTCCGAATATAAAAAAAACACTAAACAGCCGGCTTTCGAAGAACAAAAAAAATAACAACCGACTCCTTCCACAGTCCGAGATCCAATGCTTTCGCCCAAGACATTCATCACCGCCCTATCCTAGCTAAAATGTAAACAAACAACCTCAAATATACCAACAATCTTTCCAACAACCAATCATTCGCAAACTACCCTTGTTCTCGGCGCGCACCGCGGACACAAACACACGCACACACAACCACACATACCCTCTCGCGCACGCGCGATCTGGCAAAACTAAAGCAAATGAAATTCGCTCTCTCTCTCTCTCTCTCTCTCTCTCTCTCTGACAAAACTAAAGCAAATGAAATTCGCTCTCTCTCTCTCTCTCTCTGACAAAACTAAAGCAAATAAACACTTTCTTTCTCTCTCTCTCTCTCTCTCTCTCTCACAAAACTAAGCAAATAAACACTTTCTCTCTCTTGCGGTTTGACAAAACTTAAGTAAATAAACACTCACTCGCTCTCGCTCTCTCTCTCTCTCTCTCTCTCTCTCTCTCTCTCTCTCTCTCTCTCTCTCTCTCTCTCATGACAAAGCTAAAGCAAATAAAATGTCTCGATTTAACAATACTAAAACAACTCTCACTCTCACTCTCTCTCTCTCTCTCTCTCTCTCTCTCTCTCTCTTGATTTGGCAAAACAAAAAAAATAAATTGAAATAAAATTAATCCTCCACATTCCTCCCCCCTTACTTTGCCAAATCTTCACACAACACTTACCTATTTTCTCATTACCCAGTCGCAATCAGGAACAGGGCCTCGGCTTCGAGTAACTGGGCCTTCATATACCTGCACTCTCTCATTCACTTCTTCCATGTCGTTTTCATTCAACGTACTATTACGATTCCCGTCTATGCTCTGCTCGTCTAAGATATCATGCACTATTTCATCTACCTCAATTTCATCTGGCCCGAAAATCCCACTAATTTCTGTCAACAATTCATCCATTACATCTAAACCATTTTCTACTTTAACAAAAGAATCATTCATACTGCTTATCATTCTCCTATCTTTCATTCTCGTGTTCGTCATACGTTCTCTTGCCTCATCTAACGAAAAACCACACACACTATAAGTATCATTCATACTCATCCAAGTTTCATCTGTATTAATACATTTATCTTCCGTACTCACCTGTACATTTACACCCTTGTCCTGCTTATTCTGATTCCCGCCAACTACAAAATTCCCCTGTCTTTTATCCCCAGTAAAATTCTCAGACTTCTTTTTCCTTCCATACTCTACTAACACCAATTGCTTATCTTCTAAACCTAATGCCTCACACATACTCGGTTCATACTTGTTCGTTTTCAGCCATTTATTCATACCATTCTCCTGAATATATCTTGGTACCTCCTTCCATTTCCGCAACTGATTGTGGTGTGCCCTAACCTTTTCCACACTACCATCCACACTTACTTTACCTAAAACATAACTCAACCCACTAGAACCAACATCTAACACCTCATATGGACCTTCAAACTTATCATTTACCTTATTGACATTCATTCTTCCTTTTTCAATTACTTCTTTTAACACTTTCGCTCCTACTTTGTAGCTTTCAAATCTCTCATTTGCTTTCTTCCAAACATCTCTATCATTCTCGGACACAATCAATCTCGGTCTTACTATCTTTTCAAAATTCAACACAAACTTACACGGAGACATACCAGTACTCTTGTGCACAGTCGCATTATACGCCCACAACGCACGCCCAACATATAAATCCCAATCATTATCACATGTACTCATCATCCGCAAAATTTCTGTTAAGGTTCTTATCGTCCTTTTAGCCAAACCATTCGCACTTGGCATATACGGAGTCGAATACACATGTTCAATGCCCCATTCTCTTAACATCTGCTGAAACTCCCATCCAACAAACTCCGGACCATTGTCACTTAACATTTTCGCAGGCTTACACACACTCATCAGCAACATCACTTGACTTACCATTCTCGCTACAGTCTCACTTCTTTTATTCTTGATGGGCACTGCATACGCAAACTTGCTCATATGATCGACCATGACAATCATTTCCACATGTCTCCTCGCAGTCACAGGCAACGAAACACAATCAATCACAAACATCTCAAATGGCTCTTTCATACGTAATCTCAGAACAGGCGGACTTGCATGCATGCTCTGATACTTCCCCTTCTGACAATCCTCACAAGTAGTCGCTACATCCCTACAAATTTGACTCAACCCAGGCGTAAACAACCTCTCTCGCATGCATTCCCACAATTTATTCGTCCCCATATGCCCATACCTGTCATGCACTAGCATACACATACTTACAGCTGCATGCATTTGAAATACAGGAACATATATATCTTCATCCATTCCCCTATGCAAAAAAATACACAATATTCTTACAAACAATAAATCTTTTAACAACTTTCTTATACGCTTCCAAATCACACGGCCATTCTTCCACCCTAATACCATTTAAAATACATTCACGTAACCTATTTATTTCAAAACATTCACCTTGCATTTCTTCCACCTCTTCTTTGCTTAACAAATCTTCTTCACTCTTTGCAATATCAATCATGCCAACAAAATTCGCCATGAATACACTATTATCCTCAATTACTATTAACTTACAGCCATTCTTTGAAAGCAAACCCTTACCAACATCAACTGACACATGGTGCAACCTCAAAAAATCTATCCCTATCAAAAAACAACTAGGCATTTCATTCTCTCCCATTACAATAAAATTATGTTCAACTTCCATACTCCCTAGTTTCACCTTCAACCTCACTTCTTCCCAAACAAGTAAACTTCCCTGACCTATTCCATGAATTCTCACACTCGTACACTGTCTTTTCACTTCCCAATTGTACCTCTCAATTTCCCTGATAACCGACTCATTTACTAATGACACTTGAGCACCCGTATCAATTAAACTACAATATTCATTCTCATTTATATTCACATATGTCATCATCCTTCCTTTTACACCATGCATGCATACATTTACTCTCCTTTCAATTCTGTCGCTCACTTCACCAATATGTTCATCATCATATTCACTGTCCTCTATACCGCCATATCTTAGATTAAGGTCACTTGCACCATTATCCTTCTCACTCAACAATTTGCAACATTCCTCCTTACATTGAATCCTCAAAATATATTCCCTATCATTCTCCTTACATGCCCTATATTCCATCGGTCGATTCCATCCAAAATACAAATACACAGTTACACCATACAACATACTTACCACCATTAATATCTTTGATAATACTTCCCCTTCTAGTACACTACTCTCCTCCTCATATACCATTTCTTTTGACACTTCATTCATCACCCTTCTTTTAAGCTCACTTACGCTACCTGGTATTTCCGTATTTAACCCCTCTTGTACCAACTTACTTAAACCCATTAGGATACACTTATATACCATATCTTCCCCTTCACAACTCTGCTCCACAACTAAACCTTCAGGCAACCTTTCAGAATTCTGATTACTCTCTTTATCTTCCATCCTCCCATGCATCCTCGACATCGCATCCGCTATCACATTCTTATTTCCCGGTACATATTCTAACCTAAAATCAAATTCATTCAGATCCTCTATGGTCCTAGCAACCCTTGCATTCACACACTCTTTCCTTATCATATACACTAGGGGCTGATGGTCAGTACGCACAATGAATTTTATACCATACAAAAATACTTTCAAAGCTTTCACACAAAATCGTATTGCAGCCAATTCCCTGTCAATCGTCGAATACTTCCACTCAGCTTTATTAAATGCTTTACTAACATACGCTATTACTCTCAATTGCTCTTCTCCATTTACTCTCTGCATTTGAACCAAACAACCACCCATACTAACCCCACTCGCATCCGTATACAACTCTAGCATATTCGCATTTTCACTGTAGTCTGGAAATGCCAAAGTGACGTCTTTCGCGGCCTCTTCCTTCAACCTTTCAAACGCTTCTATCATCCGATCATCCCATTTTAACTTCGTACTATTCCTTTTACCCGTCCATTCATTCAAAGGCTTCCCTATACCTGAACAATCTCTAACAAACTTGCGACCAAACTCAACCAAACCAAGAAAACCTCGCAACTCACGCACAGTCCGGGTACGTGGAAATTCTCGCACCTTATTCACAAACTTGTCACTCTTCCTTATACCAGATTCACCCACTACATGCCCAAGAAATTCCACCTCCCTGGACAACCACGTACACTTTTCAAGCTTAATTTTCACACCAACTTCAATTAACCGCCTCAACACTGCCTCAAGCAACCGCATATGTTCCTCAACAGTCTCGCTCGCAATCAGAATATCATCTATAAAAACAGTCACCTTCTGTCTATCAAACCCAGCCAAAACTACATTCATTGCTCTTTGGAAGGCAGCAGGTGCATTAGCAAGACCAAAACTCAACCTTTTAAATTGAAAGTGACAATTAGTACTTGAAAATGCGGTAATGGGCCTGCTCCCCTCTGCCAGAGGCATCTGGTAATAGCCCCTCACCAAATCTAATTTAGTAAAAACTTTCATTCCATGCATCTTATAAACACAATCAGACACCACATTCATTGGAAAACGTTCTTTAACAGTCACCTCATTCACCTTCCTATAATCAATACACATGCGTAAACTTCCATCAGGCTTTCGTACAGGGACAATAGGGCTATTCCAGGCACTCTCACTCTTTTCTATTACACCCATACGCTCTAATTCCTGACACTGCTCCTCTATCTCCTTGGCAATAGGCGGAGAAAAATGCCTTTGACGCTGATATATGGGGGTATCATCACTGAGAACTTCTAAATTCTGGCAGGTCTGACCCCCCACAATCATCGTCACCGAGGCTCATAACTCTCCGCTTATCCCATAACATCTTAAGCAATCGTTCCCTTTCGACCTCATTTATACTCTCATCTAACTTAATTCTTCCTTTCAACGTATCGTAATCCCAATCGTCATCGTTCTTTACCTTACCAGCCATTACCTGTCTCGCCTTAACATATCTTCCATCCTCTACATTGATCAGTGTATACATACATCCCATGCAATCGCCCTCACGTATACCACGTACTCTCTTCCTCCTAACACTCGGCAACAACCTTACATACACCTGAGGTTCCTGCATATTCATAACACCATCATATATATATGCACTCGTTTTCACCAAATTACCTGCTTCCATACCTTCCACTACATATTCATCCTTGTCACTATTTGAAATTCCCAGATTGCTCGGCCATGCAACTTTTACACTAATAACCTCACCTTTCTTACCCGATAACTTTACACTTTCCCTTGCTACCAATGGCACTCCCTTCCACACCTTCGTACTCACTCTGCCGTCTTCCTTTAAATAAAATTCCCCACAAATATTACCTTTAACCTTTATTTCAATCATATTCACACTTGGATGTACAATCATACCACATTTTTTCAGAAATTTATACCCAAGCAGTACGTCATATTTCTCATTCGCTCCCTCAACCACGTAAAAATCATTATCCTCCATCATCAGCCCCCCAATCATAACATTTTCCCGCAACTTTCCTTGCACAGGCATACGCAAATTACCAATACCTTTTACTTCACCCTTACATCCCTTAAATTCACAAACCTCTTTTACTTTATCATATGCATTCCTAAACATTAAATTGACACCACAACCAGTATCAATCAAACCAACCAACTCTATACCATTAAAAATCATTTTCACACTCATGCAATCATGTGCTCCTTCTCCCATCACATCTTCATGCAATAAACCCTCACGAACATGCATCACATTCACTCCCCACACACACGAGGACTCACCCAGCTGAACCCTCTGATTAATTAGTTTCCCGAACATCCTGGCTGACTTGATCCCTTCTTTCTACAAACCCTAGCTACATGCCCATCTGCACCACATTCAGTACACTTACCCCGCGGCTCCTTGCACATTCTAGCATAATGACCATCCTTACCACAATTACCACAAATTACATTCGTACGATTACTACGGCCTCCACTCGCTATGTGTCCAGTCATACCACACCGATAACACTTAACCACTTTCTCTTTCTTACAGTCGCTAATACGATGCCCTGTCTCTCCACACCCGAAACATGCTCCTAATGCCCATCTACACTCGTTCATTTTATGTCCTACCTTCCCACACCTATAACACCTCTCTTCACGGATACCACTACCTAACCTAACTTGCTGCGTACTAGCACTTCTATCTCTCCAAACTTGATTTCCCTGTCTAAACCCATCATTTCTCGGCATGGGTATTCCTACATTACTCACCCTAACACTTCTATCTACTACACTATCAGCTGCCCTCATTGGCCCTCTCATAACAGCATCTCTAAAACTACCAAATTCTGGCACACTTTCCTCCATTCCAGTTCTTACACTCACAGATTTACTTTCTTTCATACACCTATCCAACTCGTAATCCTCAACTATCTCTAAAATATCATCCCAAGTCAATCTCTCTCTAGTCCACCTCATTTTCTCCTTCCGTTTCAAATTAATAAACTCACACACACTCTCTGGTACTGTACCCAAAAACTTCTTCATTAGTTCCTTATTTTCATTTATTCCTTTGTCCCCATACTTCTTTCTAGCCAATGTTTCTAACCGACATACATACATCGAGATTGCTTCACCCACCTTCATTCGTGCTTCATCAAAATCATTTTTTCGCTTATACCTAACACTACCTTTCATACGTTTTACCTGTTCAATTATCCTCTTCTTTACACTTTCATACTCAACCTCTCCTACACTCATTATCACCCCATACATCGTCAACAAATATCCTGACAAAAATTCTCCCAACTCCCTAGCCCAAACTCTCTTACTATCGCCATACTTAGCCTGACAAAACTTTTCATATTCCCTAAAGAAGTCATATACATCCCTACTGCTATGTTCATTAAAACTTTCACACCTAGGTACCTCTCTCATAAACACTGTCTTACAAACTTCCTCTACTTCATTCTCACTACTATCTTCACTGTCTACTCCCTTCTTGTTGCCTTCTCCTTCATTTGAATACAATGAATCTAGTTCTACACTCAAAGTCCTATCTTTAACTATTCCCTTCTTACCCTTTTTCTTACTAACCACCTTCACCCATTCATGATCATCCTCACTCACACCCTGACCTTTCTTCTTTTCTTTCTTCACACTATCTTTACCTTTCTTCTCAGTCTTCCTATCACCCTTCGTTCCAATCTTACTATGTCTAGGCCCTTTACTTTCAATATCACTATCACTACCGTCCCCATTATCACTTACCCTATCCTCTTCCACAATCAACCCGTTACCAGAAGCAGAAGCCACTCCTCCGACTGCACCTTCACCTATGACAGTTTTCATCATCCCCATTACTTGCCCTATCATAGCTTCCATTCGTTTCTCATTTTCTCGCATCCTCATCTCAACACCCTCTTCCACTCTCTCTACAGTTCCCTGAAGTTCCCTAAGTTTCCTTTGCATCTCCTCATTCTCACTACTTAACCTCACATTCTCCAACAACAACCTCTCCTCTCGCTCATTAGACAACCGCAATTCCTCCTTTAAAATATGCAACTGTTCTTCCATTAACTCCATTTCAATACCTTTAAGATTTTAAGTATTTTTCCCAAACCTATTTACCCTTGTCCAACAGTCCAGTTTCAATCCCACCTTTCAAGTCCCTGTTCGGGCGCCAAATTTATGTGGCGGGATGTAAACAAAAACAAACCCCCACACCTTTGATCACTCTACTTCCAAAATATCCCACAATACAAACTTTCCCCTTACTTTACTTCAAACTGGACTCTTGGACAGAAGGAAAATTAAAACAAAACATAGCCTTATAACTATATTAACGCAACCAAAAACAGAACACAAATCATTAAACAAACTTAACACAAAAACAGACAAAAATAGCACTTTTATATTTATATATTATAGCTGTGTGTGGGTACACAGAACTCACCAATAATCGAAAAAAATAATATCCTTTACATAAACCCAACACCGTCAGTCCACATACAGTACCGAAAAACACTTACCCACACACAGTACCGAAAAACACTTACCCACACACACAGTACCGAAAAACACTTACCCACACACTAAAATAAATCACTTAATATTAAACCCAATCGTATACCACAACCCAGAAATAAATCAATATTTGTTTATGTGTGGAACTCTTTATCCACACTAGGGCCGACAATCCTTTTCGGCCAAAGCCACAACTCCCTGGCAGACGTAACACTGGCACAAGCTGCTATAACTGCCTCACTTAATTTGGCAGTCTATATCGTCATCATCATCCTCATCAATAAGCAATCGAAATCGTAATTGTAATAAACAGGCCAGGTCGTCAACAGTTGATCAATCCACTAGAGCATTCTAAACACAAGTTCCTTAAGTAAGCCAGGTCATCAATAGTCAAATTCAAATAAATCTTCTCCCCAAAGGAGGAATCACGGCCTGCCAGAATAAAAAAGAAAAACACTTATGAACACTCCTAACTAACTTAACTATCGCACTATAATCAAAGATAAACAATAAACTTTCTATCATTCACGAACGCGCCTAACAAAAATGAATAAAACCAGTACTTACTCCGAATATAAAAAAACACTAAACAGCCGGCTTTCGAAGAACAAAAAAAATAACAACCGACTCCTTCCACAGTCCGAGATCCAATGCTTTCGCCCAAGACATTCATCACCGCCCTATCCTAGCTAAAATGTAAACAAACAACCTCAAATATACCAACAATCTTTCCAACAACCAATCATTCGCAAAATACCCTTGTTCTCGGCGCGCACCGCGGACACAAACACACGCACACACAACCACACATACCCTCTCGCGCACGCGCGATCTGGCAAAACTAAAGCAAATGAAATTCGCTCTCTCTCTCTCTCTCTCTCTCTCTCTCTCTCTCTCTCTCTCTCTCTCTCTCTCTCTCTCTGACAAAACTAAAGCAAATGAAATTCGCTCTCTCTCTCTCTCTCTCTCTCTCTCTGACAAAACTAAAGCAAATAAACCCTTTCTTTCTCTCTCTCTCTCTCTCTCTCTCTCTCTCTCTCTCACTATCTCTCTCTCTCTCTCTCTCACAAAACTAAGCAAATAAACACTTTCTCTTGCGGTTTGACAAAACTTAAGTAAACACTCACTCGCTCTCTCTCTCTCTCTCTCTCTCTCTCTCTCTCTCTCTCTCTCTCTCTCTCTCTCTCTCTCTCTCATGACAAAGCTAAAGCAAATAAAATGTTTCGATTTTACAATACTAAAACAACTCTCTCTCTCTCTCTCTCTCTCTCTCTCTCTCTCTCTCTCTCTCTTTCGATTTGGCAAAACAAAAAAAATAAATTAAAATAAAATTAATCCTCCACAATGTATATATATATATATATATATATATATATATATATATATATATATATATATATATATATATATGTATATATATATATATATATATATATATATATATATATATATATATATATATATATATATATATATATATACATATATATATATATATATATATGCGTGTATATATATATGTATATATATATATTTATATATATATATATATATATATATATATATATATATATATATCTATATCTATATATATATATATATATATATATATATATATATATATATATATATATATATATATATATACATATATATATATGCAACACCCCGATCCAATACCGTTGCTTTGGCTTTGCGCTAATCCACTCGGTATATAGTGACGTTATGAAACACCCTGCGCAGAAGGCGGTCTGTTTTGGACCAAAGATGGGTAGACCTTGTATTCTATAGACCTTGGTTCACCTACACCTATCAAACCCTGCGAAACTCATTTAGTTATCTCTAAAAATGTAGAAATATTCAGCTCCTCTTCACTCATTTTTTAGCTAAAAATCGTCACTCCAGAACAAAATTGACAGCCAGGGTATGTCTCTAGTAGGTATGAACATGAAAATTGCCCTATACAAAGCAAATATATATATATATATATATATATATATATATATATATATATATATATATATATATATATATATATATATATATATATATATATATATATATATATATATATAATCCCTTAAAATGGCATTTGAATATACTCATTAGAATAGTAGTTATTGACCACACCGTCGAAAAAGATCAGCTCAATCCCTGCCACCACCAATAATAATAAAAGGAAATGACTTTGCTATGGGTTGACTCGGGTATGGATTGAGTGACTTATGCTCGCGAACATTTTGGCATTTCATATAAAGTCACTGATTTCTTTCGGACAAAACTAGTAAATCATATCAATTAGAGAAACGTTCATGCTTTATAGATCCAGTGTTTCTCTTACCTTATATGCTTGTGTATCTGTTTAGTTCCTGCGTTATCAATAGAGCAACATCTTTCAAATAGTTAGGATTTAAACAAAAAAAAATGTCAACATGTATTTTTTTGTGTCATATGTTAATATTTCATGTATTATGCTGTATTGTATTATAAATAGTATGATAATATTATGCAGCGGCGGTTGTTCTGGATAAAGATATTGATCGTTTATTTCTGCAATTGTTAAAGCTTCTTATCACAGAGATAACTTTCAATTCAAAATTTTGAGATAACATGCGAATATAATACGATTAATGTATACAGCAATCTATGTAACGTTGTAGAAACCTGCCAAATAGAGGAGAGAATAGTCTAATTTAGTAATAAAAAACAAAATGACAGAAACTTCCATCGAAAGCTCATCTCATGAGCAGTATTTGCATCTCGGCAGATATTTTGTGGAGTCAGTTACTTAAGTGTATACGCAAATTAAATGCGATTTCCTTCAGCTCAAAAATGTTATATATTACAAAATGGTCTTGACAAAATAAAGACTTGAAAGACGTATAAGGCGAGGATATTGAATCTGAAAAATATTTCTTCATAGAAGAAATATGGACCAAATCTCCTCTGGAATATACAAGAAGATGACAGCCTTCAAGCAAATACCTTACCAAAACAGCCAATCTATTTACAGAAAACCAACTTCGTGTCATGAAACTGAGTCGTATTTTGTGTATATCACTATATCCTGAATAATGATAAACTTTACTATTGCATTCTCTCTTTCAGCTGCCTTCCTTCTCCCGATCCCTGTGCCTCATTTGCAGTAGGTGCGGACGCACTCGCGCAATCTCTTTCGCTCGCTCAAGGTTTTAAGTAAGTAAACTGAAGAACGTGACCTGTCTTGAAATCTTACTGATACCATCGCAATTGAGCTCTAGAAAATATCGTTTCAGGCACAGTTAAGGACTCCCGAGTTTCTTGCTTACAAAGTTCAGTGATTTTACGTGATACTGTTATACCCGTGTTTTATCTTGAATTATGAATAAATATCTGATTTAATTTTTCAAGGCCAATGGACGTAAAACATTAATGTCAAAATTTAAACTATTTAGGGTTTGTGTTATTAAATATAAAAAAAAACTTTTTCCACCTATAGAAATCTTTCATACTTATCAAAAAAAATTCATTAGATCATACATGCCTCCAATAAAGAATCTACTAATTTACTTATCTTCTAAAACATTTAAAACAATTGTAAAGATTATATATGTATATATATATATATATATATATATATATATATATATATATATATATATATATATATATATATATATATATATATGTGTGTGTGTGTGTGTGTGTGTGTGTTTGTGTGTGTGTGTGTGAATATATATATATATATATATATATATATATATATATATATATATATATATATATATATATATATATAGATAGATAGATATAGATAGATAGATTACGTTCCATAATCTCACTTTGTTCACTGTATTTCCTTTATAAATATTATGAAGTGTTCTAACACAAGATTCCTTACTGTGGAAGTCTCATGAACAACTATAAATGTCCTCCATAGTGGTTTGTCTTACTCATTATTTTTTTCAATATCTGATTAATTGTATGACCTGTTTGCTCCCTTGGTTGCTTAACGTTTAGCTGTCTTTATATTCGGCCTAATTTGGTCTTTACATATATTTCATACATTACTGAGAGCAAACTTATAGGGCGGTACTTTTTTCAGGTCTTTTGTTTTTCCTTTTTTTTTGTGACATTTACTTCCTGGGTAAAGATACTTAAATTTTACTAAGAAACCTCCTCCATCCATCAACAAATTAATATGTATACCACTTCTTCTGCTATCCCTCTTTTTATGTCTTTTAATGTTATTTTTGTTCCATCATTATTTTTCTTACTATCACTTTGGTACCGACTCTGTACCTACAGCTTAGAAAATTTTGTTATCATATTATTTCGCAAAAATGGAGACACAAAAGACCTAAAAATTACCTCCTTATAAGTTTTAGATCATATTATACCAAACAGAGAGACAACTGGAGTTTAATCTACTAAGAAATTAAGCAGGCTTCAGAAGCGGGTATTCAAGAACTGGCCGTATCCATATAACTAACCAGATAATGAAAAAATCTATAGAGAATGACAAACAACTATATATGACCTCTACTGTTTAGACAATGAAAATAAACTTTTGATTCTGTTTAAACATCAGGAGTACGGAAAATTCTTGAAAAGTATGGGAAAGAGGAATCTTATAATCGAACACTTGAAGATATCTATATAGTAGTACAGTAATCTTAAAACCTACATACAGATAGTGAGCAAATTCAAATTGAGAAAGGACTGAAACATCCACATACCATATCTCCTAAATTAATTATAGCAGGACTAGAAGTTTTATTTTTTAAGAATTCGTATTTGGAAAATGTTGGAATCAACATTAAGTGGTCATACTTTTACAACTTGAGATGTGTAGATGACATAGTTCTATTTAGTGAATCACTGAATGAATCAAGAAAATTTATTGAAGATTTGATTAGAGAAACCAGAAATGTAGGACTGAAAATTAACACCAATACAACTAAGATAATATTTAATGAAAATGCAGAGACAACAAATAAGGGTTATGGACGAACCTCCAAAGATAGGTAATGAATATAGCCTACATACTTAGGGCAGATAATAAGTGTTTCCCCAAGACAACAGAACAACATTAAAAGAAGGATAAGTGTAGGAGGGAAAGCTCATGGTAACAAAATGAGATTATGAAAAATAAAAAGCCACGAAAAAGGAAAGTATTTATTCAGATAGACCCGCCAGTATTCCCTTTGAGTATATGGTAGTTACAAAGCAAAGAGCTATTGAAAGAATAATGACATAGTTAACACGAAGTTTTAGAGAAAAAATCAATATGGATACGAGAGCAAACCAAAGTGCTACTGAAAGAATAATGACATAGTTAACACCAAGTTTTAGAAAAAAAAAATCAATATGGATACGAGAGCAAACCAAAGTAGAGGTTGCAGACGAGCTTGGGAAGGAAGGGGAAATGATAGATTGATGAGCTAAGAAAATTTGATTGTAAAGACTACCATAGAATGAACATAGACAAATAGGAGTGGAAGGATGTCTGCGGTTCTTGTCCTGCAGTGAACTACGAGTGGCTAATTATTATGATGATTATATATACACGGACACACACATGCACACACACACACACACACACACACACACACACATATATATATATATATATATATATATATATATATATATATATATTTATATATATATATATATATATATATATATATATATATATATATATATATATATATATATATATATATATATATATATATTCACGTATATAATATATATATATATATATATATATATATATATATATATATATATATATATATATATATATATATATATATGTATAATATATATATATATATATATATATATATATATCACAAACACGAGTGATTTCAATCAATGTAAATATCACCCACGAATGGCATTTAATACCGAATTCTATCTTGGGAATATACATCCACTTGGAATTCATATTATGGTAACAGCTTCTGGCCGGGTGGATATTCGAACCCCCACCTGTTCGGCTGGAAACCATGCCCGCAGTGACCACACCGACTGAGCTATGATAGATCAGTCGGTGTGGTTTCCAGCCGAATAGGTGGGGGTTCATATATCCACCCGGCCAAAAGGTGTTACCATAAAATGAATTCCAAGTGGATGTATATTCCCAAAATAGAATTCGGTATTAAATGCCATTCATGGGTGATATATATATATATATATATATATATATATATATATATATATATATATATATATATATATATATATATATATATATATATATATAAGGTGAGCGCCTTATTTGCTTCAACGCACATCGTACCGGAATTCCTGTATTTTCATAGTTTCCAGATTATCCGGCGTGAGCCTTTGGTTAAAAAAAAAAGTGATTATCCAAAGTCAATTATTTTATCACAACATCGCTTTTTTTCTCCAGACTAACCCCTTTGTCAAGAAAAAAATTATTTACACTCGTTTCAAAATACCATTCATATAAAAGGATTGAGCCATATTAGGATCAATAGAAATTCTAAGTTACAAAAAAAAAAAAACACTTAATAAAGAGATATATTTCAACATTTAGAAGATACTTTAGAGATTATTAATAAGATACTGACTGGATAAATGCTAAAATACATTAAAAAAAAAAACACTTGTATACTCAAATAAGTTCAGCCATGCACACCAGCATCACAGAAACCATCTATTTTGCAGGTCTGCTAGTCAATCCCGCTCTGCTGTCAGGGTTAAACAATGGTCAGGAGTACGTATCAGTAGTAGTACCTCTGTTTGGCCCTCTCTTGGGGGCAACGTTTCATCATTTCCCATTTATTTGCGTGGCTGACTTTGCTTCATGGCAGAGTTTGACTCCTATTACATGTTCCAGGTCTGCTTTGGGAGACTGATTCTCACAGTTATCGCTATAGCTCACTAAGTCAGGCGTAGATATTTTCATTGTGATCGACCTTGGTTCCGTCAATCCTTCTTTTTTTTTCGTGGAGGCTTACTGCTCGTGGGTATTGATGTAATAGTAGTTTATGGCTCAGTAAATTTAGTGACCATTTAATGATTTTGTAGTTTTATGTATGCAGTATATATATATATATATATATATATATATATATATATATATATATATATATATATATATATATATATATATATATATATATGTGTGTGTGTGTGTGTGTGCGTGTATAATATATATATATATATATATATATATATATATATATATATATATATATATATATATATATATATATACGTATATATATATATATATATATATATATATATATATATATATATATATATATATTTATGTATGCATATATATATATATATATATATATATATATATACATATATATATAAATATATATATATATATATATATA
>NC_090728.1:18174281-18224281 GCF_036898095.1 Palaemon carinicauda | reverse complement strand
GTGTGGCAGACCCACAACGATGTTCCTCTTCGGGAACATAATTTTGTACTATAGATGCATCGACTGTCGCCAAGTACATGATACATCAAACCCTCAACGAAGCTGTCCACATATTTCGTTCGAATGTGAAAGTGAAGCAAAAAAAAAAAAATATATTGACAGCTGTTTTCCACTACCAAGTTCTTTATTTTCCTATACTGCAGTTGGCATATATATATATATATATATATATATATATATATATATATATATATATATATATATATATATATATATATATATATATATATATATATATATATATATATATATATATATATATATATATATATATATATATATATATTTTAAATGATGCCACCACGCCTGTTGTAAGTGAAATTGGCAACACTGTATTTCAGTGTCAGCAAGTACACTAATAATGTAATAATGACATTTATCTTTCCCTGTTCGAAGTCCGAATGAATCGATGTAGGATTAAAAGTCAAATCTCTCTCTTTACATAATTCTAATACCTTGTACCACAAGAAACCATAACGACCCTTTGATATTTATTACGCAGTTTCTATCATAATTTCTATGAACTGTGAACGATTGATAACAGAATTTCGGACATCATTTAAAAGTTCCGTCAACAAATATACCTGTCACATCGTTACATAGACATTCCAAATTATTATTCATGACAAGTTTATCAATGACTTTTCTTTCGCTTATTGGTAAGTAGAAATTTTTTCTTATTGTTCCTTGGTACTTCATATTCTTGAAAAATATGCAAGACCTTCATGATGATTCTTTGGCATGACCACGAATGTTTTCCTATGCTCCCTAAACACACAAAGGTTTGAATTTTGCTATCGCTGCAATTACGAGTTATTTTCGTGTGATTTTTTAAGGATTGGCCATTAAGTCAGAATCTGCATTTCTCTTAACTTTCGAAGTGGTTTTATTTCACGATCTTATAATAACTTGGGTGGTTATGCTCTGTACCAACCGTGTTTCACACAATTGTACATAATTCCTTTTGTATATATTATGGTTGTATCTTCGCTCTTCCCTCGCACTAAATGAACATGAAAATTCAAGTCTGGTTTTTCCTCTGTGATTTTGTCTGTCTTGTGAACTTGTCATGTCCTGTTGCCTTGAGGTTTTGTATATAAGGAGAGTGTTCCACAACAATATAACTCAGTCGTTTCCAATCTGCCTTTGATTTCACAACTCCTCTCTCGGCCCGTCACATTGGTGACCCCGGAAGTCGACTCGCTTCCACCGCCTTCCACCCCCACCCCCTCGCCACTCCATCGTTGGTACTATGACGGACTCTACGGCAGTTGGGGCTACAGCCTCTCCATTCAAACTTTCATCGTTTGCCAGCGGAGAGGCGTTTTCTTGGTTTCAGCGCGCAGAAGTCCAGTTTCGTATCAGGGGCGTGACTCGCTCAACCACCAAAGCGGATTATGTTCTCGCGGCGATACCCGAGGACACCTTCCCAGAAATATCCGACTGGCTTTGTGAACAAGGAGATACCCCAATAGCGTATGACGACCTCAAATCATACCTTCTGCAACAGTACTCGCCGTCGCCAGCCACCCGTATAGCAAAGCTTTTTCAGCTCTCGCAACAACCGTTGGGGGACCAAAGGGCTTCGCTTGCCCTCATGGAAATGACCAGTATCGCTCGCCTTCAACCTGCCGCAGACGGCTCTCCTCGTGAGGTAAACCTACTCCGTGCCCTATGGATACGCCGTTTACCTGAACCTGTGCGCGCTGCCATACCCGATGTCGATAGTTTACCCATAAAGGACTTGATGACCAAAGCCGACGCCCTTATGGACAGCCACTTCAAGACCTCCATCAACGCCTCCACCCCTGACGACGAGGATGCCTATTCAACGTACACCGAAGCTGACATGAATGCCGTAGGACATACACGCCTACCCCGTGACGTGCCGAAGCGGCGACAAAGCCGCCCACCACCCACCAATCGCTCGCGCCCCAACGAACGACTTCTACAGCCACTTACTACCTCCCATCCACCGCAGTTTTGCTACTACCACTTCAGATTCGGGGCAACCGCAAAGAAATGTGCCAAAGATTGTCAGTGGCCAAAAAACGTGTAAGTAGGCCATCGCTTGTGGCGGTGGCCTCCCATGTTTCTAATCTTTTCTTTTTACAGGATGCAGGAACGGGCGTGCGATTTTTGGTAGACACGGGTGCTTGTCGTTCTCTTTTGCCAAGGAAACTCTTCAAGGCACGACGTAGTCTGTCTACATCTGCCGACGTCCGCTTGGTAGCTGCCAACGGATCTGCGATACCCACCTACGGTTACGAGAGCCTCACATTATCGTTCGGAAACGGCAAATTCAATTGGAAGTTTCTCGTTGCTGACGTCACAATGCCAATCCTCGGTGCGGATTTCCTCTCTCATTTCCAACTTCTGGTCGATGTCGCCCACCGACGATTGGTCAACGCGGACTCGTACTTGTCGACACCTCTTCAACCCGCCCCCTCTAACCTCGCTCTCCACATCAGCGCACCCACGGATGCCTACGCCCACCTCCTCACGTCGTACCCGGAAGTTTTCCGTCCAGAACTTCGCCAAACGCCCACGGTTCCTGCTAAGCACGGTATTTATCACCATATCAAGACGACGGGACCCCCAGTCTTCGCAAAATTCAGACGTCTGGCACCGGAACGATTGGCAGCCGCCAAACAGACGTTCGCCGAAATGGAGAAAATGGGCCTGTGCCAAAAGGCCTCCAGCTCATGGTCGTCACCCTTACACATCGTTCTGAAGAAACACGGCTCCCTCCGTCCATGCGGGGATTACAGGCGCCTGAACATGCAAACAGAACCGGATCACTACCCCCTCCCAAACATTGCCGATGTAATCTCCTACCTGCACAAAGCAAAGGTTTTCTCTACGCTCGACCTCCTGAAGGGGTATTATCAGGTGCCTATGAACCCAGAAGACATCCCCAAGACCGCCATCACCACTCCGTTTGGCACATACACCTTCAATTACTCCTGTTTTGGCCTTCGTAATGCTGGGGCAACGTTTCAACGTCTCATGGATGGCATCTTAGGGGACCTCCCTTTCTGTGTATGTTATGTGGACGACATACTTGTGTTCTCCTCCTCAAAAGAGGAACACCTCCGTCACCTGCGCATCGTGCTCGACCGCCTGCAACAAAACGGCCTTGTAGTCCGGTACGACAAGTGTACCTTTGGCGCCAACGAAGTGTCGTTCTTAGGGCACCGTATCACTCCTTAAGGAGTCCATCCCCTCCCTGAGAAGGTAGCAGCCGTTCAGAATTTCCCCACGCCCTCGACCGTCAAAGCTCTGCAGGAATTCTTGGGCATGATCAACTATTATCACCGCTTTCTGCCAGCCATTGCCGCCACTCTTGCTCCCCTCTACGCCTCCCTCAAGAGCAAGCCAAAGGACTTGAAGTGGGGTCCCCTTCAAGAAGCGGCCTTCTGCAATGCAAAGAAGGCCCTATCAACTGCTGCGGCTCTCACTTTTCCTATCCCACACGCCCCTCTCCTTCTCTCCACCGATGCCAGCGACGTCGCTATTGGTGCAGTACTCGAGCAAGTGGTCAAAGGCTCGCCCCGCCCATTGGCCTTCTTCAGCAGAAAACTGTCCAAGGCAGAATCGGGTTATTCTACCTTCGATCGAGAATTGCTGGTGGTGCACCTGGCTGTCCGTCACTTTCGCCATTTCTTAGAAGGTACGCCCTTCGTCATTCGCACAGACCACATGCCTCTGGTGCACGCCTTCACTCGACAGTCTGACGCCTGGTCCGCCCGTCAACGCCGACATCTCTCCACCGTGGCTGAATACAATTGCACCCTCCAATACGTCCCTGGGAAAATGAATCCCATTGCCGATGCCCTGTCAAGAAACACGTTGGCTGCCGTTCAACTGGGATTGGATTACAACGCCCTGGCTGAAGCCCAACGACAGGATCCAGAGTATCAAGCTTGTAGGACATCCTGCACGTCCCTCCGTTGGGAGGATTTTCCCCTCGAAAACTTCAACACCACCCTCCTCTGTGACGTCAGTACTGGTAGACCGCGACCTTGGATTCCTGCTCCCATGCGCCGACAGGTGTTTGATTTCATCCACGGCCTTTCACATCCCTCGTGCCGTTCTACTGCACAGCTGCTGAAGGCAAAGTTCATTTGGCACGGCATTTCTAAGGATGCTAAGGATTGGGTCCGTGCCTGTACTTCTTGCCAAACTTCCAAAGTACATCGACACACGGATTCAGGAGTGGGCACCTTTCCTCAACCTCAGCGTCGTTTCGCACACATTCACGTCGACGTTGTAGGCCCCCTACCCACATCACAAGGACATCGTTACCTGTTTACCGTCATCGACCGCTCCACTCGTTGGCCTGAAGCCATTCCCATGGAAACTGCAACGTCCGCCTCATGTACATCTGCCTTACTCTCTGGATGGATTTCAAGATTCGGTATCCCTGAGTATATTACTTCTGACAGGGGAACCACTTTCACCTCTCAATTATGGACGTCATTAGGGAATCTCCTGGGCATCACCCTACATCACACAACGGCCTACAACCCCGCTGCCAATGGAATGGTTGAACGTTTTCATCGCACCCTCAAAGCAGCTTTGATGTCCCGCTGCAAGGATTGCAACTGGCTTACTCAGCTTCCCTGGGTCCTCCTTGGACTAAGGACCACTCCTAAAGACGCCCTCGACGTCTCGGCAGCCGAAATGGTGTATGGCGACCCGTTGGTCGTCCCTGCCGAGTTTTTTCCTTCTACAACCTCCTCCGACGATCTCCAGCGCATACGTCACGTCGTGGGAAAATTTACTCCGTGCCGCCAGACTTACAAGCCCCCAGCGAAGCATCACATACCAACGGACTTGCACTCTGCAACGCACGTCTTCCTGCGCAACGACACCAGCAAGCCACCGTTAACGCCCCCTTACACGGGACCTTACCTTGTGATCCGACGCAGTCCGAAAGCATTCCTCCTAAACATTCGGGGCAAAGAAGACTGGGTCTCCATTGATCGTCTAAAACCTGCTTATCTTCTGCCAGATGACCCGCCTACAGTTCGCCTCTCTAGATGAGGGCGCCCTATATAACATGTACAGTATGTCATTTTTAGGGGGGGAGCCATGTACCAACCGTGTTTCACACAATTGTACATAATTCCTTTTGTATATATTATGGTTGTATCTTCGCTCTTCCCTCGCACTAAACGAACATGAAAATTCAAGTCTGGTTTTTCCTCTGTGATTTTGTCTGTCTTGTGAACTTGTCATGTCCTGTTGCCTTGAGGTTTTGTATATAAGGAGAGTGTTCCACAACAATATAACTCAGTCGTTTCCAATCTCCTTTGATTTCACAACTCCTCTCTCGGCCCGTCACAGCTCCGTCTTAGCTTTTACGAATGTTGTTCCACTTTTGTCAGTCCTAGTTCGAGCTTCACATTTTTTTTTTTTTTTTTTTTTTTGTCTACACAAAAATTAAATCTGTCAAATATCAAGCACCTTTTTCTTGGGTTTGTTTCTGAGATTGTACGTTTTATGGTTCGGTGATGAATAACTAACTCCCTTTGGTGAAACTGGGAACGGTATGTGCCACTGACTTGAGAACTCAATGGCTGCTAGTTCCTCTCATTTAAGAACCAGATAACTACTGTTTATTTTCCACCAAATAACTGCTTAGTTATCAGTAAACCAAATACTAATTATCACTAAGGGATAACCAGTTCTAAAGCACTTCTGCCTTTTCTCCATACTCTGATTTCACCTAAATAATATGTACCATTTTGAAGAATTTTCATATTTTCTTGCCCAAACGATGTAATGAATAGGCACCCAAGTGATACATTGACTAATCCCTACAAATACCCAAATGAAACACGCCCTTAATTTACTGTACCCAAGGTCACAATTTAAACCTAAACCCTAGCCTGTTTTCCATCAATCATGAATTATTCTCTTTTCTAAATCCTGGCTTATATGGAAACATTATATTGACAGCTAAGGAATCCCAGTCTCCTATATAAATACGATATCCTTGTATAACTATTCTTATTGTGAGCTGATGTCACTAATAAGAAGAAAGTATGAGCTCTAATCAATTCTTTTCAACAAAACAATACCTCTATCTTCCCTATACATCAAAACTTCTAAAAATTGTAATATGTAATTATCAACTTTAAGAAGAACGCTATGAAAAGTACTGAATTATTTAACTCCCCCCCATATTGAAATTTTCATATGTACCCTAAACACAAATATATCGTCAACATATTGAAAATAAAAACCACTTTAATTAAGGAAAGTATTAACTTCAAGAATATGGAATGACAATGGGCAATCCCTTATCCCCAGTAATCAGCCCCCCCTTACATGGAATTTTTCGAAGTTAAGATGTCAGCGATTTTAACTAACACAATCCACAATCTTTACAATAAGATTTTATCAAATCAATATTTTTGTCATAAGGTCAGGGAAAACATGCTTTATTAATTCCTCACATAAAAATATCAAGAAATCGTCGACTGGAACCTTTGTAAGGCAAAGACAAAGGTAAAAGCAAAGACAAAAACAAAAGGCAAAGGAAAAGGCAAAAGCAAAGGCAAAGGAAAAATCAAATGGCAAAGGCAAAGGCTAAGGAAAATCTTATTCTATCAACCGCTTCTGGGGTATAAGAATTATAAATGTACACAGATATATACATTTTACACAAAAGTACAAGAAGAAGAGACCAGTAAACTACAACTACATTTATATACACATATATTTAGCAAGTACATCTTTAAAGCATAAAGGTACACTGATAAAGAAAAGTATAAATATCGAAAATAACTTAACTCTAAAATAAGGGCATTATAAAGTTAACAAACTTTGCAAGTTTTCTCAATTCTCTGGTATTACTTGTATTGAATAAATGGAATTTAAACGTTTTAGGTCTTCTGCAATTGTAGGGCTTCAGCTATCTCTCTCTGGTTTCTTTAATCACAGATTCTCGACAGCAAGTTCACTTTTGAGAAACACATTAGGTCCGTCTTCTTCAATTGTACAAAAAATTGGCTTATTGAGAAAGTCTTTCAAGGTTTTCGGTGATCAATCTATTATGAAGAAGTGTTTTAATTCTTTCATTCTACCTTGTTTCGAGTATTGTCCTCCTCTATGGTCTTCAGCTGCTGATTCTCATCTTAATTTGTTGGACAAAAACATACGGTCTATTAAATTTCTTATTCCTGATCTAGATATTAATCTTTGGCACCGTCATTCAATTAGTTCATTATGCATGTTGCATAAGTTTTTTCATAACTCTGACCATCCTTTATATTCAGATCTTCCTGGACAATTGCATCCTGTTCGTAATACTAAGCCGGCAGTTAATTCTAATAGCCAGGCCTTCTCCATCATAAGGCTCAATACTACACAGTATTCTAGAAGTCTTATTCCAGCTTTGACCAAGTTGTGGAATGATCTTCCTAATCAGGTAGTTGAATCAGTATAACTTCAAAACTTCAAAGTTACAGCAAATGTTTTTATGTTGAACAGGCTGACATAAGTCTTTTTATAGTTTATATATAACATATTTGTTTTGACATTGTTATTATTTTTAGAATGATTTATTGTTAATTTGTTCTCATCATTTATTTATTTCCTTATTTCCTTTCCTCACTGGGCTATTTTTTCCCATTGGAGCCCATGTGCTTATAGAATCTTGCTTTTCCAACTAGGGTTGTAGCTAGGATAGTAATAATAATAATAATAATTTCCAAGTTATTCATTATCCACGTGAGATTGAAATATTTTGGATGTTCCCATATATTTGACATGCCACAGGAGTCAAGGGTAGTTTTCATTTTATGATTCCAACTAGGCTTATAATCATCCACCTCATACATAAGAAAATCATTTGACAATTTAGACTCCTTTTATTTTACAATTTGCACCCAAAATCCAATCTCCGTTTGCAAATACATATTTCGATTTTGAATCTGCCACAATCCCCATATACCATGCAGTTTGCTGTTCGCTTGTTCATACAAAGCTGATTTTACCTGAGTATCTTGTGAAATGCTTCAACAAGATCTTGTTTGTGGTAGCCCCATTTTTCACAACCATAAGTAAAAATTGGTATAACTAATGCATCAAATAGATCACATTTGATATTAATTGGTAATTCAAGTTTTTTACATCTAATTAACATACCAAATAATGCTCTATGAGCTTGAATGACTTGTATCCATTTTACCATTATAATTGAATGTAGTACTAAGGTAAATATAATCATCTATAATGTCAATACTCTCCTCACCATATTTAGAATTCGGAAAATTTTGTTTTTGAAACATTAGTTTGAAGTTTCTAGGTAACACAATTTTTTTTTTATTTATCCAAAGCATTTTATAGTTCCATTTAGGGACTCGGCCATTACAATAGTATCATCAGCATTAATTAAAACATAAATACGGAAAAATATTTCTACATCAATACTACTTAATTTTTCCTTTATTCACCTTGAACACATATGAAATTCACTACACCCCCTGCTAAGAGAAGACGCAAAATCCTTTAGGTAGATGGCAGAAAGTAATGGGGAAAGATTCTCATTCTCTCTTAAACCTAAAAGCCTATGTTACATACGAAAAAGTTAAAAACTTTATTATTCCGCTTCACACAGGATTTTGCATTAGTATATATGTTATATATGACAGCCATCATATTACCGTTAATGTCATGTGAGATTACTTTTCCAAACAAGGATGACATGCTAATTTGTTGAAATGCTTTTCTGTAATCAACAGAAAAACTGTATATTCTCTTTTTTCGATGTAGATAGAAATTAACAAGTGAATGAAACACAATAATCTGAAGTACGATGTCCTTCCCTAAACCCAGCTTGCTCCTCACCAAGTTGACCAGTGCTCTCAATATAATCAGTCAACCTTTTATTGACACAGGAAGTAAAAAGCTTTGCTACACAGCTCAGCAGTGTGATATCCCTATAGACATCTGGTTCGTCAGGGGATCCTTTTTTTTTTCTTAACTATAAGTTTAGAAAAAAAAAATACATCGCAGTGTCTTGAGGCGGGATCTGGGGACCGGTTTTGGGATGATGAAGCTGGACAGTTGCGCAGGTTCTACAATCATGAATTAATAGCTCTCTAAGGACTGTCGCCTATCTCCAATGTTATTAGATTGCAGAGACTTCAATAACCAGGAAATATTGATAGAATGGAGGAGAGAAGGCTGAATCGAAGTTATGTTGGTAAACCCATAGGTACTATCATGAACAAAAGTTCGTTCCCTTAGACCTCCAGAGAGTGACACGAATTCCCTCACTATGAATCTCGGAATCTTTTGAACAAATAAGCCATGGAAACCCAATAGATGGCGCACCGCAAGGACGTTGGGCGCACAGAGGAATAGGAATTATTTATTTTTCTAAAGCATTGAGTAAAGTCACCATAATCTGATGTTGTTACAAAGTGAAAGTTGATTTTATTGTTTTTGATGTTAGTGGGTTTGCATGGAAAAATGTGCAGTTAACGAAATATGCTAGATGAATATGAGAATGAAATTATGCTTACGATATCTACATTCTGGAATTGCTATTCTAACATATTGCATCTTATCAATAGACATGACCAACCAAGGGTCATTACAAAACATTTTAACTTAAATGTGTACGGAAGTGTTTTATAATCTGCAAGTTGCCTGACGTAAAAACAAAATAAACATTTGTAGAAGCAAGTCGGCAATTTGTTTCTTATTCCACTTGCGTTATTAATGTAGAAACCACAAAATGCAGTTTCATATGCAAATATTCATAGATCTTTCATTCCGTAATTGGGCCAACATTCTGAGCGAAGGTGGGCGATACGCGGTATGGCAACCGAATGGGATTTTAGAAACTAAAATTATTACCATACTTATTTTTTTTTTTTTTACAAAATATAACATAGAATTTAGATATATCCACGAATATTATGTTTCCTTATTATGTAACAAGATAGAAAAAAGTCTGAGGATTATTTCAAGAGCACCGAAATAAAAACAGGAACAAAATATGAAAGAGTGTATATTACTGGGAAAGTGGCAATTTAAATTATATAAATATAAAACAATCTATTCAGTGACTGTTGTTTGGCAGTTTAATAGGTGGTGTGGGTTGTTTCTTAGCATTATTATTGATTTTTTAAGTAATAGATCTCAAAGAGTTGTTGTTGATGGGCACCATATTGATTATAAGAATGTGAAATCCGGTGTTCCACAGGGTAGTGTTCTTGGCCCATTACTTTTCATACTATATACACATGACATGTGGTTTGGCCTAGAAAACAAGCTTGTTGCATATGCAGATGATGCTACTCTCTTTGCATCAATTCCATCCCCTGAATGTAGATCTAGGGTTGGTGAATCCCTTAATAAAGATTTAGCTAGAATTAGTGCATGGTGCAAATTATGGGGTATGAAGTTGAATCCTAACAAAACTCAAAGTATGATTGTAAGTAGGTCAAGGACGGTGGCTCCTCAACATCCGGATCTCAGTATTGATAATGTTTCTTTAAATATGTATGACTCTTTCAAAATTTTAGGTGTGATTCTCGACAGTAAATTTACTTTTGAGAAACATATAAGGTCTCTGTCTTCTTCAATTGCACAAAAAATAGGCTTATTGAGAAAGTCTTTCAAGATTTTCGGTGATCAATCTATTCTGAAGAAGTGTTTTAATTCTTTCATTCTACCTTGTTTTGAGTATTGTTCTCCTGTTTGGTCTTCAGCTGCTGATTCTCATCTTAATTTGTTGGACAGAAACTTACGGTCTATTAAATTTCTTATTCCTGATCTAGATATTAATCTCTGGCACCGTCGTTCAATTAGTTCATTGTGCATGTTGCATAGGATTTTTCATAACTCTGACCATCCTTTACATTCAGATCTCCCTGGACAATTCTATCCTGTTCGTAATACTAGGCAGGCAGTTAATTCTAATAGCCAGGCCTTCTCCATCAAAAGGCTCAATACTACGCAGTACTCTAGAAGTTTTATTCCAGCTGTTACCAAGTTGTGGAATGATCTTCCTAATCGGGTGGTTGAATCAGTAGAACTTCAAAAGTTCAAAGTTGGAGCAAATGCTTTTTTGTTGACCAGGCGGACATGAGTCTTTTATAGTTTATTTATGACATATTTGTTTTTGATGCTGTTAATAGTTTATATATGACATGTCTGTTTTGACGTTGTTACTGTTTTTAGAATGATTTATTGTTAATTTGTTCTCTTCATTTATTTATTTCCTTATTTCCTTTCCTCACTGGGCTATTTTTCCCTATTGGAGCCCCTGGGCTTATAGCATCTTGCTTTTCCAACTAGGGTTGTAGTTTGGATAGTAATAATAATAATAATAATAAGGTTACGACAATGAAAACGAGTTAAGAAATTAATATTTTTTACTAGTCCAATAGTGAGTATTGTTAATGTAATTTAGAATGCCATGGTCATGAACACTTTAAATCTACAAGCAATATTTTAGAGTTAGAACTTTTTTAAATCAACATGACCATCTGCACCAAAGTTTGTGAAGCTACCCAGGGTGGTGATAGGTAAACCTTTCGTAGGAGGTGACTTTAGACACACTGCAGCCAGTCTTGTTGCACATTTTACCTTCTGCTGATATTGACCAGAGCCCCGCAAGACTCCAAAAATTTGTAGGCTGAAAATCCTTCCAAAGACAAAGCTTTTATTCCAGTATTTGAGATAATGAAGTTGACATCTCTAATACATTTGTGTATATAGATTTATCACTCTACCCTAACAGCAATGCCTGAGGGATGCGCAAATTTCACAGAGGTGATTGCTGAACGAGGAAGAATTATCGGATTATGGGAAAGTGGATTGACAGTGGCGAACATTGCTCATCGAATTGGGAGAAGCCCCTAAATGGTCAGGAAGTGGATTGCCCTGTGGGAGGTGGAGGGATTCGTGAAAACAAGGCCTCGAAGTGGAAGGCCACATGCAACCTTGCCCAGGATAGATGCCCAGATTGTGGCAGACTGTGAAATGCATCGTATGAGGACGTCGGTTCAGCATACTAGAAATCTGAAGTTACACTGTCATCCCATGACCTTAAGACGAAGACCCAATGAAGCAGGGATTCGCTGTCATATCCCATCATACAAGGGAATGCTCACTCCTGCACACAAGGAATGTCACCTTGGGTTTACTTTGGAACACCTTCTGCATGACGAAAATTATTGGAGAAATACAATCTTGAATGATGAGAAGGTGTTTCAGTCAGTGGCAGCCCGAAGAAGGCATTGTTGGCGCCGACCTAACACACGCTGTCAGGAGAATCACATCCATCACCAAGCAAGGAGTGGCAGAGTGGCTGTACATTCTGGGGATGGATGTGGGGATATGGTCCTGCCGAACTTGTCAAGATCGATAGCCGCTTCACAGGAGAAAAATACATCGAAATCCTGGAGTAAGTGTTACTTCCAATAGTTCGGACAATGGCAGTCCCTGCTCCTGGTTTAATAAAGTTGGTCCACGATCAAAGTGCCATCCATAAGAGCCGTGTGGTAAGTAACTGGCTACAGGATCTTCCTAAAATTTAAGTTTTGGAGTGGCCATCGAAAGGATGCGAGTTGAACCCAATTGAACACCTTTGGGCTATGAGGGTTCGGGAAATGGGACGTTTGGGAGCACCGTACCCGCCAGGCAGGAGAAACTCAAGCCAATGATCTCTAGGAGAGTGTCCGTCGACGTCCGCTACTTTGCATGAATCATGTAGATTTTCATACGCAATCGTCTGCGTGAGGTCATCGATGCAGATGGAGGTTGGACATCATACTGAAGTATTGTGTGTAAATACTAATAAAATATTAACAAATAATATGATTTTTAGTATACTCCCTTTTACTTCACGACTGATAACAAAATGTACTAGAAGATCGTGCATGATACAAAGTTCAGAGCAAAAATAATTTTATGTTCTTCAATGAAAGTGATAATGTCAAAATCAAATTAATGCCAAAACAAAAAATAAATAAATAAAAAAATCAACTTGGTGAATTGCTAAGGAATTGTCTAACACACTGTATGAAAACAATAAAGAGGTTTCAAGAATAACTTTTAGTCAAAGTTATCTTTAGATTTTGTAAAGAAGAGACTTTTTAAATATTACAGTATTACTTGTTTTTGTGAAAAGAAGGAAACATATTAAGTAATAAAGTAACATAGTAATAAAGTTGACAGACCAGGAGTACAACACTTTAGAAATAATATCTGTTATCTAAAATAATACCCATGAAGTAAAAATAAACACTAATAGAATTAGTTTGAGTTGAAATGTGCACCCTAAGATGGGTTATATACTAGCCACCCTAAATCGCAAAGGTTTCCACTAGTGGTTAGTAACCCTTCCCATATGACAAGAATGAGTCTGTGAATGGTAAAAACCCCTACCACTGACTTTCCATGATAGAGAAATGGAATTTCTACAATAGCATATAAGATATCAATAAAAAAGGTCGTTAACGCATTCCCATTAGTTCTTCATACAAGAGCACTGGGAAACTACTTTGCCACAAATTTCCGATAACAAAGCATCGTAAAAAAATGTCAAGCTATTCTTGAAACTAATAAGTATATCTGCTTTGCTATTGATAGGGTGATAAAGGAAAGTAGTAACATGAGGCTTGTTTTACGATGTTGTTAATGTAGAATAGAAACTAAAAGCTACTCTCTCTCTCTCTCTCTCTCTCTCTCTCTCTCTCTCTCTCTCTCTCTCTCTCTCTCTCTCTCTCTCTCTCTCTCTCGTTATTTTGAATATTTGTCACCTCATTAACATTTTTTTTTCTCTTTCAGCCTTTCCCTTTTGCTACTGAATATTAACTATGGTAAAACTATCTTCATATTTCATGTTGATTTATTATATATCCAATTACAAAAAAATCAGTATTTTCAAGTGTCCGAAAACGGGAATTGAGTGTCATACCCCATATCACCCACCTTCGCTCAGAATGCTGGCCCAATTACGCAATATGACAGATCAATGAATATTTGCATATGAAACTGCAGTTTGTGGTTACTACCTTAATAACGAAAGTGAAATAAAAAAAAATTACTGACTTGTTTCTACAAATGTTTATTTAGTTTTTATGACAGGCGACTTGCAGATTATAAAACACTTCTGTACACATTTGAGCTGAAATGTTTTGTAATGACCCTTGGTTGGTCATATCTGTTGATACCATACGTTAATATATGAGAATATCAATTCAAAATTGTAGATATTTTAAGCATAATTTAATTCTCATATTTATCTAGCATATTTCGTTAACTGCACATGTTACACGCAAACCCAGTAACGTCAAAAACAACAAAATCATCTATCACTTTCTAACGATATCAGATTATTGAGACTATACTAAACACTTTAGAAAAATGAATACTTCTTATTCCTCTGTGCGCCAAACGTCCTTGCGGTGCGCCATCTATTGGGTCTTCCATGACTTATTTGTTCAAAAGCTTCGCGGATTCATAGTGAGGCAAAGACAATACACGAAAGATGTGAAACTGACTATTAATACCATTAAAAACAACATTATCCAACCCGTCAGAATGCGCGCCATTTATTGATAATGCCCTCAACTAAAACTCAGCTATGGCGTAGCGCGGCTTTTTTAAATATTAAAATTTATTCTTATGCTGCAATAAACTTCTCTTTATGAATTATTGAATACTAAATCGATTAATATTGCTTGTTAACATGATTATAGGCCTCTATCATAGCCTATGACTTATATATTAGGCATTTCTGAATCAATAAATAAAATCCTTCAGGTAATGTAACATGAATTGCTAAGTATCTTTATCTAAAATTGAGAGGGCAGTGAACATTAATTACTAAGTATCTTTATCTAAAGTTGAGAGGGCAGTTAGAATGAAACAAACTTATTCTCACATTATCTTATTATTTCACCAATATAGTATACAGTAATTATTTTCCTTTTTTTGGGCTTGTGCTTATGATTGTATACTGTACATACCTAAGCGACTGAACGCAAATGTTCTTGCAAAGAACATGAGCAAAGTAAAAGAGATGGCACATGCTTCATTTGCATGCAATAGTCATACAAGTCATGCAAACAAAACATATATATATATCAGAATTTGAATAGTAAACAAAGCATGGGATAATCAAAACCAATAATATGAAATCAAAATGAAAAAGCAGACTCAACTTGTATGCTGATTAGGCAAAAGTTAAGTAATATTTTTTGATAAAACTAAGAAAAGTACAACAACAAACTAGTAAAAGTAAGGTACTATTTTATGACAAAAGCAATGCTGTATTTTACAGAATACTGTATAAGCAAAAATCTTGGTTTACCTTAATTTTCATAAAAAGCAAATGAAAATTTTAATCACAAATCAAATAAGAAACAAACCACAGATAAATCATTCAACCAAAACAATTAGATTTCAAAACTACAAAAAGAAACAAGTGTAACATGCTCAAAAAAAAAAAAAAAAAAAAAAAAAGATATCATCAACAAAAAACTGTCATGGTTAGAAATAAAAAATACAAGCAAGCCAATATTTTATATGAATTTAAATAAAAGAAAATTCATAACTTAAAGTAATATTAAATTACAGTATAATGAAGTAATAAACATAATATATTGAAAGGATGCTATCATGCCACAGGAAAAAACATAGGAATGCAAAAACAAAATAAATACAGTACATGCATAAGTAATCTTCCATTTTAAATCAATGAAAAATGAATAAATACATACAGCACATTTTGTTAATGTCAAAGTCAGAAAGTGTCCTAAAACCCTGAAAAAAATATATTATAGACATTATTTTACTGATGAGTCACTTTAATTACCGTTCTCATTTTTTTTTCTTACGTTATAGTCATTATTATCTTTTCTCTTTTTATCAAAGTTTGATTGTAAATTTTGACTTAATAGTGTAGTCGTATTTTTATATAATATTCCATAATCAAGTTCTCAACAACCTAACATATACCAGTATTTATAATATTTTTACTTATATAACATTAGTTAAGTTTGCTTTAATATTGCTTTATGATATGAGCTGTCTATATATTCTTCAAATATATCTTCAATTGCAGTAAGATATAATATAATATGATTACTTGCATATTTCAAATACCTAATTGATTCAGAGCCCTTGTGACATAAAAATATTTGATCTGATCTTACTGGTGTATTATGTACCCTGTCTTCTGTATATGAGTTACATCTGGGACATATGTGGCTCTTTAATTTTTATACATATGTAATCTGATACATATGTTACTACATTTTCCTTAATTTTAGTAGAAGTATAGTCAATAAATGACTCATCATTCTGACTGTTGGGATCAAACATTGAAAAAAAATATATAGAAATGGCTTCATGTTTCCCTCAGAAGTGCTTTCATCCTTTTCTTTCATGGGTGAAATTTCTCTTGGCTTATCGGCTGGTGTAAATTCATCAGGATTAAAAGAGGAAAAAAAATATGCAAGAGGATCTGATGGTGTGTCCATAACTTTTTCTTGTGCAAAGGAGTTCTCCAAATCTTCCTGTAATGCAATGTGCAAGTTATCATTTTGATTTCCTTTCAAGATGTCCATTATTGTATTTACTTCACTTGTACGATTACCTTGCACAGAATTTAGCATAATATTATTTGAAATGATGCCATTGACTATTTTTACAAACTGTTCCGCTGTTGGGGTATAATTGTTCCCCCCATGCATTCCTTACACTGCTAAAAAAGTTTTCTAATGCATCCTGGTTAAATCTGTTTGTCAGCAAATACTTGAAATTATAATGATTATTTGAATCATGCCACAAATGTTGTAAACTTTTACAGTCGAGTTGCCATCCTGCAATACATGGAATGAATGTGCTCTTTCTAGATACCTTTAACGAACTCAACCATAGTTCTGAATGTTTAAGATTTCCAAACTGACCATTAGCTGAACTGAATGCGCACCTCTTGATATTGTAATGACTGATATGATTACTATTAAAAATGTCAAATAAACTATCAATTTCATTCAAGAAATGTGCTGTATACTTTGCATTTTCTGGTAGAGCACGTAATTCAGAAGATGTACTTATTCTAGCTGCCACAGTGGAACTCCAAACTTTTGCAGCTAAACATTCCCTCATTTTCTCCAAGGGACTACAATATATATGTCTATCAGCTTTGGAGCTAGTTTCAAGGACATTCTGCTGTCTCTTTCATAGAAATTTTCAATATATTTCCATTTAATATTTTTTTTCATTTACTAGGAAGTCCTTTTGCATAAGGTTGTTCCTGATGCCCTTTAACAAGTGAGGAGGATCATGAAAGAATTATATCTTTTCATCATTTACAACTGTAAACGGTGAAGCCAGTGAAATATATAGTTTTGAAAAGACACTCCTGCTTGTTGCATCCTGATCAGCAATAACAAATTTGGGGCGCAGCCTGTCATTTGTAATTTCATTAAACAGTCATTGACCATTGTCCTCAATATATCTGGTTTTATGCTCTTATGGAAAAGAAAATATCCTAGAGTTTGTTTCCATTTTGAAGTTTGACCTTTTACTATGAAGACCATTGCATACTTTGCTGGTTTGTTTGAGCTTCCATATTCTCCCAGATCTTCCGAACCATGAAACTTGTTACAATGGACATCATAATTAATGAAATCTTTTTTGGATATGGAATCAAAAACAATATCACCTACCGTTCCTTGTTGTGTCATTGCTTTTGCTTCCTCTTTCAATAATCTGAATAATGATTCACTCCACCCACTGTTTAATTTCAGAGTCTGAATCTTGCGTGTTGTAGGCAAAATAAATATTTGTGATAGGAAACAGTGGATTGTTAAATTTCTAAAGTATAAACTTAAAGCCAAAGAGCGCTGGGTCCAGGGAGTATCGTCGACCCCTAGTCTTTACATAACTGAACAACAGGATTTGTGATTTGGAAAACTCTAATCCATAACCTTTCAAATATTTTTATACGTTTCGGATAACTGAAAAGGACAATTTACATTTTGTGCAATCACTTTGTACCTTTTTTAAATGTTAAACCCTAGGGAGGCATCTGTTACATCTTGCTTTCAATTTTTTATTAGATTTATGATTATTTTTTTCTAATCCGAGGTTGCTTCATATAACATTCACTATCTGAAAAACGCACATTAGATTAAAATCATATACTATATATATATATATATATATATATATATATATATATATATATATATATATATATAATATATTTATATATATATATATATATATATATATATATATATATATATATATATATATATATATATATATATATATATATATATATATATATATATATATATATATATATATATATATATATATATATATATATATATATATATATATATAATATATATATATATATATATATATATATATATATATGTATATATATATATATATATATATATATATATATTATATATATATATATATATATTTATATTATATATATATATATATATATATATGTATATATATATATATATATAATATATATATATATATATATATATATATATATATATGTATATATATATATATATATATATATATATATATATATATATATATATATGTATATATATATATATATATATATATATATATATTATATATATATATATATATATACATATATATATATATATATATATATATATATATATATATATATATATACATATATATATATATATATATATACACATATATACGTTTGGGGACGGATTAACGACAAGTTCCGGCTGTCTGTTGTATTGTGATTGACTGATCATTGCTTCAAATTATATATAAAATCTATAAAGATACTTACCAGATTTTGTATATTCAGTAATCTGAATGTCTACTGTTAGATCTTCAACAGGAACTTGTGGAGTGATTAATTGATTGATTGTATTGATTTCAGGCAAAAGCCTAACACTGGGACCAAAAGGAGAAGCATCCTGAACATCAGATTAATTTCCAACAAGCTGAGGGGGCTTGTCAGCCAAAGAATGCCCCAATCATTCAATTCCTCTTCTGTAATGCTTAAACATCATAGAATTCAGGTTTTTTTGGCAAGACAAGAAAAGCTGAACACATGATTATGCTTCACGAAACTTATGTACGTAGTACACTCGAGTACTGCAATGTGATATGGTATCCACACTACCAAAAGGATATTGCATAAATAGAGAGTGTATAAAGGTCTTTTACTGCTAGAATAAAAGAAGTTAAGGACCTTGACTACTGGGAAAGACAGCAATTTTTAAAATTGTACAGTCTGGAAAAGATAAGAGAACGCTACATGATAATACAACCATGGAAGCAAATTGAAGGAATTACTGAGAACATCAAGGAGCTAGAAATATCAAAAAGAGCAAGCCAAGGTACATTAATAGTGTCCAAAACTATATCAGGAAAACTAATGAAGGCACACAGGACATTAATTCACAACGCACCAGAATAAAAAATGCAGCGACTATTTAATGCGCTGCCAGCTCATCTAGGAAACTTATCAGGAGTGAGCGTAGATGTCTTTGAGAATAAGCTCGATAAATACCTAATATGCATCACAGACCATCCAAGACTGGAAGATGAAAAATACACCGGAAGATGTATTAGCAACTCTCTTGTGGACTTATGAGGTGCCTCAAACTGAGGGACCTGGGGGGAACCCAAACATAGAATAAGGCAATAAGGTAAGGTAAGGTAAGGCTCTCTCTCTCTCTCTCTCTCTCTCTCTCTCTCTCTCTCTCTCTCTCTCAGTTAATCCTCATTCAATTCCTCATCCGTAATGCTGAAACATCATGGAATTCAGCTTTTGGGGGGAAGACAGAAAGGTCTGTAGGCATATACGAGACTAGACTCTCTCTCTCTCTCTCTCTCTCTCTCTCTCTCTCTCTCTCTCTTTTAGTTAATCTTCATTCAATTCCTCTTCAGTAATAATGAAACATCATGGAAATAAGATCTTTTTGTAAAACAGAAAGGTCTGTACGTAAAAACGAAAATAAATCCTAGAAACTCCCATAGGGATACTAATCTCTCTCTCTCTCTCTCTCTCTCTCTCTCTCTCTCTCTCTCTCTCTCTCTCTCTCATTTTGCTATTTCATTTCTAGTAAACTAAAGTCTTCGATATTCTTCTGTCACAATAAGCACAGATAAAGAAGTTATTGTTTGTTTAATGATACCATTATAGCTGCCGTTATACCTTCCATTGATTACTGATCCAAACAATACGGGACCAGTGACTCACTCCTCATGGTTGTGGGTGCTGCGTGTAAGCCTCTATCTCTGACATTTGTTCAATACATGTCATTGGATATAGGATTGGCTAAATTCTATCCGCTCGCTGGTTTACCATTTTTGTGTTCGGTGAAATACAATATGAATGCAATACCATATGGTCACGTCAAAAAGATTCCTAACAAAGTTTTGTATAATTTATCTTAGTCTATAATAAATTTGATTAAAGTTATATCAGAACATTGTTTTTTTCATATAATAGATATAATTTTGATAACATAGATTAAAATAATAACAACGATGAAAACCGGGTCACTTGAACTTATAATGTCCCTACTACTTCTTCCATTTAGATTACTAAGACTATTAATACCACTACTATCACTGTTACTACTTCTAAATATAATATTAATACTAAGTATGTTTCATTAATTTAATCCTTTTTTTTTATGGCAGATATTTTTATGTCAAGCCCATTTATGAAATAAAAAAAAAAATATATATATATATATATATATATATATATATATATATATATATATATATATATATATATATATATATATATATATATATATATAAGGGTAAGGTTTAAATATAGTTGTACATTTAAAATATATATCTATTAAGTATTGCTTCCAAGATGATGATAAAATAGTGCATAGCATTCCTTGATCAGAATGTAGCTTGCTTTATGACGGTCAAACATTTGTCAGTATAAAACAGTGTAAGATAATAGTCTTTAGGGTATTTGTTAATAATTCCCTGGACCACCGCTGGGCTCCCTAAACACACAAAGGTTTGAATTTTGCTATCGCTGTAGTTACAAGTTTTTTTTTTTTTTTCGTGTGATTTTCTAAGGATTGGCCATTAAGTCAGTATCTGCATTTCTCTTACCTTTCGAAGTGGTTTTATTTCACGATCTTATAATAACTTGGGTGGTTATGCTCCGTCTTAACTTTCACGAATGTTGTTCCACTTTCGTTAGTCCTAGTTCGAGCTTCACATTTTTTTTTTCTTGTGCACCGTCACGTCTACCAATATGATGTCTACACAAAAAGAAAATCCGTCAAATATCAAGTACATTCTTCTTGGGTTTGTTTCTGAGACTGTACACTTTATGGTTCGGTGATGAATAACTAATTCTCTTTGGTGAAACTGTGAACGGTATGTGCCACTGACTTGAGAACTCAATAGCTGTTAGTTCCTCTCATTTAAGAACCAGATAACTACTGTTTATTTTCCACCAGATAACTGCTTAGTTATCAGTAAACCAGATACTAATTATCACTAAGGGATAACCAGTTCTAAAGCACTTCTGCCTTTTCTCCATATTTTGATTTCGCCTAAATAATATGTACCATTTTGAAGAATTTTCGTATTTTCTTGCCGAAACGATGTAATGAATAGGCACCCAAGTGATACATTGACTAATCCCTACAAATACCCAAATGAAACACGCCCTTAATTTACTGTACCCAAGGTCACAATTTAAACCTAAACCCTAGCCTGTTTTCCATCAATCATGAATTATTCTCTTTTCTAAATCCTGGCTTATATGGAAACATTATATTGACAGCTAAGGAATCCCAGTCTCCTATATAAATACGACATCCTTGTGTAACTATTCTTATTGTGAGTTGATGTCACTAATAAGAAGAAAGTGTGAGCTTTAATCAAGTCTTTTCACTTCTGTTATCAATATAAGAAAACAATACCTCTATCTTCCCTATGAATCAGAACTTCTAAAAATGGTAATATAAAATTATTATCTTCTTTAAATTAAGAAGAATGCTATGGAAAGTACTGAATTATCTAACTTCCTGCCCCCCCCCCCCTGCCCCCCACACCCATATTGAAATTCTAATATGTAGCCTAAACACAAAATATATCAACATATTGAAAATAAAAACCCCTTTAATTAAGGAAAGTATTAACAACAAGAATCTGAAATGACAGTGGACAATCCCTTATCCCCAGTAATCAGCATCCTTTGCATGGAATTTTTCGAAGTTAGGATGTCAGCGATTTTAACTAACACAATCCACAATCTTTACAATAAAATTTTATTAAATCAATATTTTTGTCATAGGTAAGGGAAAACATGCTTTTATAATTCGTCACATAAAAATATCAAGAAATCGTCGACTGGAACCTTTGTAAGGCAAAGGCAAAGGCAAAAGCAAAGACAAAAGCAAAAGGCGAAGGAAAAGGCAAAGGCAAAGGCAAAATCAAATGGCAAAGGCAAAGGCTAAGAAAAATCTTATTCTATCAACCGCTTCTGGGGTATAAGAATTATAAATGTACACGGATATATACATTTTACACAAAAGTACAAGAAGAGACCAGTAAACTACAACTACATTTATATACACATATATTTAGCAAGTACATCTGTAAGCATAAAGGTACACTGATAAAGAAAAGTATAAATATCGAAAATAACTTAATTCTAAAATAAGGGCATTATAAGGTTAACAAACTTTGCAAGTTTTCCCAATTCTCTGGTATTACTTGTATTGAGTAAATTGAATTTAAACGTTTTAGGTCTTCTACAATAGTAGGGCTTCAGCTATCTCTCTCTGGTTTCTTTAATCACATATTCTCGACAGCAAGTTCACTTTTGAGAAACACATTAGGTCTGTCTTCTCCAATTGTACAAAAAATTGGCTTATTGAGAAAGTCTTTCAAGGTTTTCGGTGATCAATCTATTCTGAAGAAGTTTTTTAATTCTTTCATTCTACCTTGTTTCGAGTATTGTCCTCCTCTATGGTCTTCAGCAGCGGATTCTCATCTTAATTTGTTGGACAGAAACATACGGTCTATTAAATTTCTTAGTCCTGATCTAGATATTAATCTTTGGCACCGTCATTCAATTAGTTCATTATGCATGTTGCATAAGTTTTTTCATAACTCTGACCATCCTTTATATTCAGATCTTCCTGGACAATTGCATCCTGTTCGTAATACTAAGCCGGCATTTAATTCTAATAGCCAGGACTTTTCCATCATAAGGCTCGATACTACACAGAATTCTAGAAGTCTTATTCCAGCTTTGACCAAGTTGTGGAATGATTTTCCTAATCAGGTAGTTGAATCAGTATAACTTCAAAACTTCAAAGTTACAGCAAATGTTTTCATGTTAAACAGGCTGACATAAGTCTTTTTATAGTTTATGTATAACATATCTGTCTTGACATTGTTATTATTTTTAGAATGATTTATTGTTAATTTGTTCTCATCATTTATTTATTTCCTTATTTCCTTTCCTCACTGGGCTTTTTTTCCCATTGGAGCCCATGTGCTTATAGCATCCTCCTTTTCCAACTAGGGTTGTAGCTAGGATAGTAATAATAATAATAATAATTTCCAAGTTATTCATTATCCACGTGAGATTGAAATATTTTGGATGTTCCCATATATTTGACATGCCACAGGAGTCAAGGGTAGTTTTCATTTTATGATTCCAACTAGGCTTATAATCATCCACCTCATACATAAGAAAATCATTTGACAATTTAGACTCCTTTTATTTTACAATTTGCACCCAAAATCCAATCTCCGTTTGCAAATACATATTTCGATTTTGAATCTGCCACAATCCCCATATACCATGCAGTTTGCTGTTCGCTTGTTCATACAAAGCTGATTTTACCTGAGTATCTTGTGAAATGCTTCAACAAGATCTTGTTTGTGGTAGCCCCATTTTTCACAACCATAAGTAAAAATTGGTATAACTAATGCATCAAATAGATCACATTTGATATTAATTGGTAATTCAAGTTTTTTACATCTAATTAACATACCAAATAATGCTCTATGAGCTTGAATGACTTGTATCCATTTTACTATTATAATTGAATGTAGTACTAAGGTAAATATAATCATCTATAATGTCAATACTCTCCTCACCATATTTAGAATTCGGAAAATTTAGTTTTTGAAACATTAGTTTGAAGTTTCTAGGTATCACAACTTTTTTTATTATTTATCCAAAGCATTTTATAGTTCCATTTGGGGACTCGGTCATTACAATAGTATCATCAGCATAAGTTAAAACATAAATTCGGAAAAATATTTCTACATCAATACTACTTAATTTTTCATTTATTCACCTTGAAGACATATGCAATTCACTATACCCCCTGCTACGAGAAGACTCAAAATCCTTTAGGTAGATGGCAGAAAGTAATGGGGAAAGATTCTCAATCTCTCTTAACCCTAAAAGCCTATGTTACATACAAAAAAGTTAGAAACTTTATGATTCTGCTTCACACAGGATTTTGCATTAGTATACATGTTATATATGACAGCCATAATATTACCGTTAATGCCATGTGCGATTACTTTTCCAATCAAGGATGACCTGTCAATTTGTTGAAATGCTTTTCTGTAATCAACAAACAAACTGTATATTATCTTTTTTCGATGTAGATATAAATTAGCAAGTAAATGAAACACAATAATTTGAAGTACGATTTCCCTCCCTAAACCCAGCTTGCTCCTCACCAAGTTGACCAGTGCTCTCAATATAATCAGTCAACCGTTTATTGACACAGGCAGTAAAAAGCTTTGCTACACAGCTCAGCAGTGTGGTATCCCTATAGACATCTGGTTTGTCAGGCGATCCTTTTTTTTTTCTTAACTATAAGTTTAGAAAAAAAATAAAAATACATCGCAGTATATTGAGGCGGGATCTGGGGACCGGTTTTGGGATGACGAAGCTGGACAGTTGCGCAGGTGTACAATCATGAATTAATAGCTCTCTAAGGACTGTCTCCTATCTCCAATGTTATTAGATTGCAGCGACTTCAATAAGCAGGAAATATTGATAGAATGGAGGAGAGAAGACTGAATAGAAGAGTTATGTTAGGTAAACCTATAGGTACTATCATGAACAAAAGTTCGATCCCTTAGACCTCCAGAGAGTGAACATGAATTGCCTCACTATGAATCATGGAATCTTTTGAACAAATAAGCCATGGAAAACCCAATAGATGGCGCACCGCAAGGACGTTGGGCGCAGAGAGGAATAGGATCTATTTATTTTTCTAAAGCATTGAGAAAAGTCACCATAATCTGATGTCGTTACAAAGTGAAAGTTGATTTTGTTGTTTTTGATATTACTGGGTTTGCATGAAAAATGTGAAGTTAACGAAATATGCTAGATAAATATAAAAATGAAATTATGCTTACGATATCTACATTCTGGAATTGCTATTCTAACATATTATTGTATCTTATCAATAGACATGACCAACCAAGGGTCATTACAAAACATTTTAGCTTAAATATGTACGGAAGTGTTTTATAATCTCCAAGTCGCCTGACGTAAAAACAAAATAAAAATTTGTAGAAGCAAGTCAGCAATTTTTTTCTTATTTCACTTGCGTTATTAATGTAGAAACCACAAAATGCAGTCTCATATGCAAATATTCATAGATCTTTCATTCAGTAATTGGGCCAACATTCTGAGCGAAGGTGGGCGATATGCGGTATGGCAACCGAATGGGATTTTAGAAACTAAAATTATTACCATATTTATTTTTTTTACAAAATATAATATAGAATCTAGATATATCCACGAATATTATATTTCCTTATTGGTAACAAGATAGAAAAAATTCAGAGGATTATTTCAATAACCCAAAAAAAAAACAGGAAGAAAATATGAAAGAGTGTATGTTACTGGGAAAGTGGCAATTTAAATTATGTCAATATCAAACAATCTATTCACTGATTGTTGTTTGGTAGTTTAATAGGTGGTGTAAGGTTACAACAATGAAAACGAGTTTAGAAAATAATATTCTTCACTAGTCCAATTGTGAGTATTGTTAATGTAATTTACAATGCCATGGTCATGAACACTTTTAATCTACAAGCAAGATTTTAGAGTTAGAACTTTTTTTAAATCAACATGACCATCTGCACCAAAGTTTGTGAAGCTACCCAGGGTGGTGGAAGGTAAACCTTTTGTAGGAGATGACTTGAGACACACTGCAGCCAGTCTTGTTGCACATTTTACCTTCTGCTGATATTGACCAGAGCCCCGCAAGACTCCGAAATTTTGTAGACTGATAATCCTTCCAAAGACAAAGCTTTTATTCCAGTATTTGAGATAATGAATTTGACATCTCTAATACATTTCTGTATATAGATTTATCACTCTACCATAACAGCAATGCCCGAGGGATGCGCAAATTTCACAGAGGTGATTGCTGAACGAGGAAGAATTATCGGATTATTGGAAAGTGGATTGACAGTGGCGAACATTGCTCATCGAATTGGGGGAAGCCCCTAAATGGTCAGGAAGTGGATCGCCCTCTGTGAGGTGGAGTGCTCCGTGAAAACAAGGCCTCGAAGTGGAAGGCCTCATGCAACCTTGCCCAGGATATATGCCCAGATTGTGGCAGACTGTGAAATGCATCCTGTGAGGACGTCGGTTCAGCATACTAGAAATCTGAGGTTACACTGTCATCCCATGACCTTAAGACGAAGAACCAATGAGGCAGGGATTCGCTGTCATATCCCATCACACAAGGGAATGCTCACTCCTGCACACAAGGAATGTCACCTTGGGTTTACTTTGGAACACCTTCTGCATGACGAAAATTATTGGAGAAATACAATCTTTACTGATGAGAAGGTGTTTCAGTCAGTGGCAGCCCGAATTAGGCATTGTTGACGGCAACCTAACACACGCTGTCAGGAGAATCACATCCGTCACCAAGCGATGAGTGGCAGAGTGGCTGTACATTCTGGGGATGGATGTGGGGATATGGTCCTGCCGTACTTGTCAAGATCGATGGCCGCTTCACAGGAGAAAAATACATCGAAATCCTGGAGCAAGTGTTACTTCCAATAGTTCGGACAATGGCAGTCCCTGCTCCTGGTTTAATAAAGTTGGTCCACGATCAAAGTGCCATCCATAATAGCCGTGTGGTAACTAACTGGCTACAGGATCTTCCTAAAATTTAAGTTTTGGAGTGGCCATCGAAAGGATGTCAGTTGAACCCAATTGAACACCTTTGGGCTATGATGGTTGGAGAAATGGGACGTTGGGGAGCACCGTACCCACCAGGCAGGAGAAACTCAAGCCAATGATCTGTAGAAGAGTGTCCGTCGACGTCCGCTACTTTGCATGAATCTTGTAGATTCCATACCCAATCGTCTGCGTGAGGTCATCGATGCAGATGGAGGTTGGACATCATACTGAAGTATTGTATATAAATACTAATAAAATATTAACAAATAATATGATTTTTAGTATACTCCCTTTTACTTCACTACTAATAAAAAAAATGTGCTGGAAGATCATGCATGATACAAAGCTCAGAGCAAAAATAATTTTACGTTCTTCAATGGAAGTGATTATGTCAAGATCAAATTAATGACAACAACAAAAAAAATCAACTTGGTGAATTGCTAAGGAATTGTCTAACACCCTGTATGAAAACAATAAAGAGGTTTTATGAATAACTTTTAGTCAAAGTTATCTCTAGATTTTGAAAAGAAAAGACTTTTTAAATATTATTACTTGTTTTTGTGAAAAGAAGGAAACATATTAAGTAATAAAGTAACATTAATAAAGTTGACAGACCAGGAGTACAACACTTTAGACACAATATAAGTTATCTAAAATTAGACCCATGAAGTAAAAATAAACACTAATAGAATTAGTTTGAGTTGAAATATGCACCCTAAGATGGGTTATATACTAGCCACCCTAAATCGCAAAGGTTTCCACTAGTGGTTAGTAACCCTTCCCATATGACAACAATGAGTCTGGGAATGGTAAAAAACCCTGCCACTGACTTTCCATGATAGAGAAATTGAATTTCTACAATAACATATAAAATATCAATAAAAAAAGGTCGTTAACGCATTCCCATTAGCTCTTCATACAAGAGCACTGGAAAACTACTTTGTCACAAATTTCCGACAACAAATCATCGTAAAAAAATGTCAAGCTATTCTTGAAACTAATGAGTATATCTGCTTTGCTATTGATAGGGTTATAAATGAAAGTAGTAACATGAGGCTTGTTTTACGATGTTACTAATGTAGAATAGAAACTAAAAGCTACTCTCTCTCTCTCTCTCTCTCTCTCTCTCTCTCTCTCTCTCTCTCTCTCTCTCTCTCTCTCTCTCTCTCTCTCTCTCTCTCTCTCGTTATTTTGAATATTTGTCACCTCATTAACATTTTTTTTCTCTTTCAGCCTTTCCCTCTTGCTACTAAATTTTAACTATGGTAAAAGTATCTTCATATTTCATGTTGATTTAATATATATCAAATTACAAAAAAATCAGTATTTTCAAGTGTCCGAAAACGGGCATTGGGTGTCATACCCCATATCACCCACCTTCTCTCAGAATGTTGGCCAAATTACGCAATATGACAGATCAGTGAATATTTGCATTAAAAAAATGCAGTTTGTGGTTACTACATTAATAACGAAAGTGAAAAAAAAAATACTGACTTGTTTCTACAAATGTTTATTTTGTTTTTACGACAAGCGACTTGCAGATTTTAAAACACTTCCGTACACATTTGAGCTGAAATGTTTTGTAATGACCCTTGCTTGGTCATGTCTGTTGATAACATACGATAATATATGAGAATATCAATTCAAGATTGTAGATATCTTAAGCATAATTTCATTCTCATATTTATCTAGCATATTTCGTTAACTGCACATGTTAAACGCAAACCCAGTAACGTCAAAAACAACATCTACCACTTTCTAACGATATCAGATTATTGAGACTTTACTCAATGCTTTAGAAAAATAAATAATTCCTATTCCTCTCTGCGCCCAACGTCCTTGCGGTGCGCCATCTATTGTGTTTTCCATGACTTATTTGTTCAAAAGCTTCGGCAATTCATAGTGAGGCAAAGACAATACACGAAAGATGGGAAACTGACTATTAATACCATTAAAAACAACATCATCCAACCGGTCAGAATGGGCGCCATTCATTGATCATGCCCTCAACTAAAACTCTGCTGTGGCGTAGCGCGGCTTTTTTAAATGTTAAAATTTATTCTTATGCTGCAATAAACTTCTCTTTATAAATTATTGAATACTAAATCAATTAATATTGCTTGTTAACATGATTATAGGGCTCTATCATAGCTTATGACTTATGTATTAGGCATCTCTGAATCAATAAATAAAATCCTTCACTTAATGTAACATGAATTGCTAAGTATCTTTATCTAAAATTGAGAGGGCAGTGAACATTAATTGCTAAGTATCTTTATCCAAAGTTGAGAGGGCAGTTAGAATGAAACAAACTTATTCTCATATTATCTTATTATTTTACCAATATAGTATACAGTAATTATTTTCCTTTTTTTGGGCTTGTGCTTATGATTGTATACTGTACATACCTAAGCGACTGTACGCAAATGTTCTTGCAAAGAACATAAACAAAGTAAAAGAAATGGCACATGTTTCATTTGCATGCAATAGTCATACATGTCATGCAAACAAAACATGCATATATCAGAATTTGAATAGTAAACAAAGCATGGGATAATCAAAACCAATATGAAATCAAATTAAAAAAGCAGACTTATCTTGCATGCTGATTAGGAAAAAGTTAAGTAATATTTGTTAATAAAAATAAGAAAAGTACAATAACAAAGTAGTAAAAGTAAGGTACCCTTTTATAACAAAAGCAATGCTATAATTTACAGAATACTGTATAAGCAAAAATCTTGGTTTAACTGAATTTTCATAAAATGCAAAAGAAAATTGAAATCACAAAACAAATAAGAAACAAACCACAGATAAATCATTTGACCAGAACAATTAGATTCCAAAATTACAAAAAGAAACAAGCGTAACATGCTCAAAAAAAAAAAAAAAGATATCATCAACAAAAAACTGTCATGGTTATAATTAAAAAATGTAAGCATGCCAATATTGTATATCAAATTGAGTAAAGGAAAATACATAACTTAATGTAATAATACAGTACAGTATAATGAAGTGATAAGCATAATATATTGAAAGGATGCTATCATGCAACAGGAAAAAACATAACAGGAATGCAAAAACAAATTAAATACAGTACATGCATAAGTAATCTTTCGTTTTAAATCAATGAAAACTGAATAAATACATACGGTACATTTTGTTAAAGTCAAAGTCAGGAAGTGACCTAAAAGCCTGAAAAAAAATATTATAGACATTATTTTATTGATGCGTCACTTTAATTACCTTTTTCATTTTTTTTTCTTACATTATAGTCATTATTATCTTTTTTTTATCAAAGTTTGATTGTAAATTTTGGCTATATAGTGTAGTCGCATTTTTATATAATATTCTATAATCAAGTTCTCAGCAACCTCACATATACCAGTATTTATATTTTTACTTTTTATAATATTAGTTAAGTTTGCTTTAACATTGCTTTACGAAATAAGCTATCTATATATTCTTCAAATATATCTTCAATTGCAGTAACAACTATGATTACTTACATATTTTAAATACCTAATTGATTCAGATCCCTTGTGACATAAAAATATCTGATCGGATCTTACTGGTGTATTATGTACCCTGTCTTCTGTATATGAGTTACATTTGGGACATATGTGGCTCTTTAATTTTTTACATATGTAATGTGATATAAGTGTTACTACATTTTCCTTAATTTTAGTAGAAGTATAGTCAATAAATGACTCATCATTCTGACTGTTGGGATCAAACATTGAAAAATATACAAAAATGGCTTCATGTTTCCCTACAGAAGTGCTTTCAACCTTTTCTTCCATGGGTGAAATTTCTCTTGGCTCAACGGCTGGTGTAAATTCATCAGGATTCAAAGAGGAAAAAAAATATGCAAGAGGATCTGATGGTGTGTCCATAACTTTTTTTGTGCAAAGGAGTTCTCCAAATCTTCCTCTAATGTAATGTGCAAATTATCATTTTGATTTCCTTTCAAGATGTCCATTATTGTATTTGCATGACTTGTACAATTACCTTTCACAGAATTTATCAAAATATTATTTGAAATGATGCCATTGACTATTTTTACAAACGGTTCCGCTGTCGGGGTATAATTGTTTCCCCCTGCATTCCTTACACTACTAAAAAAGTTTTCTAATGCATCCTGGTTAAATCTGTTTGTCAGCAAATACATGAAATTATAAGGATTATTTGAATCTTGCCACAAATGTTGTAAACTTTTAACGTCGAGTTGCCATCCTGCAATACATGGAATGAATGTGCTCTTTCCAGATACTTTTAACGAACTCAACCATAGTTCTGAATGTTTTAGATTTCCTAACTGACCATTAGCTGAACTGAATGCGCATCTCTTGCACTTGTAATGACTGATATGATTACTATTGAAAATGTCAAATAAACTAACAATTTCATTCAAGAAATGTGCTGGATACTTTGCATCTTCTGGTAGAGCACGTAATTCAGAATATGTATTTATTCCAGCAGACACAGTGTGACTCCAAACTTTTGCACCTAAACATTCCCTGATTTTCTCAAAGGAATTACAATATATATGTCTATCAGCTTTGGATCTAGTTTCAAGGACATTCTGCTTTCTCTTTCATAGAACTTTTCAATATATTTCCATTTAATATTTTTTTCATTTACTAGAAAGTCCTTTTTCATAAGGTTGTTCCTGATGCTCTTTAACAAGTGAGGAGGATCATGAAAGAAATATATCTTTTCATCATTTACAACTGTAAACGGTGAAGCCAGTGAAATATATAGTTATGAAAAGACACTTGTTGCATCCTGGTCAGCAATAACAAATTTTGGGCGCAGTCCTGTCATTTGTAATTTCATTGAACAGTCATTGACCATTGTTTTCAATACATCTGGATTTATGCTCTTATGGAAAATAAAATAACCTAGAGTTTGTTTCCATTTTGAAGTTAGAACTTTTACCATGAAGACCATTGTATACTTTGCGTGTTTGTTTGAGCTTCCATATACTCCCAGATCTTTCAAACCATGAAACTTGTTACGATGGACATCAGAATTAATGAAATCTTTAATGGATATGGCATCAAAAACAATACCACATACCGTTTCTTGTTGTGTCATTGCTTTTGCTTTTTCTTTCAATAATCTGAATAATGATTCATTCCACCCACTGTTTAATTTCAGAGTCTGAATCCAGTTCCTTATCTTGCGCGGTGTAGGCAAAATAATTATTTGTGATAGGAAACAGTACATTTTAAAATTTCTAAAGTATAAACATAAAGCCAGACAGCACTGGGCCAGGGAGTATCGTCGACCCCTAGTCTTTACAGAAATCAACAACAGTATTTGTGATCTGAAAAACTCTAATCCATAACCTTTCAAATATTTTGATACGTTTGGGATAACTGAATAGGGCAATTTACATTTTGTGCAATCACTTTGTACCTTTTTCAAACGTTGAACTTTAGTGAGCAATCTGTTACATCTTGCTTTCAATTTTTGATTATATTTATAATTACTGTTTTCTAATCCGAGGTTACTTAATATCAGATTTACTCTCTGAAAACACATATTCAATTAAAATGATATACTGTATATATATATATATATATATATATATATATATATATATATATATATATATATATATATATATATATGGGGACGGATTAACGACAAGTTCCGGTCGTCTGCTGCATTGTAATTGACTGATCATTGCTTCAAAATATATGTAAATCTATAAAGATATTTACCAGATTCTGTACATTCAGTAATCTGCACGTCTACTGTTAGATCTTCAACAGGAACTTGTGGAGTGATTGATTGTATTGTTTTCAGGCAATAGCCTAACACTGGGACCAAAAGGATAAGCATCCTGAACATCAGATTAATTTCCATCAAGCTGAGAGGGCTTATCAGCCAAAGAATGCCCCAATTCAACTGAAATATAATATCAATTAGCATTGAAAAAAAATGTGTAAAATCAAACTGAGATTATTTTTAATATTAGAGAACCAAGTACACAGACTATATTAAGAGGTCGTGTATATTCATTTAAGAAAAAAAAAACTATTTATAAGGAACCTATCAATACTTGGAATTGCATACAGGAAAATATATAGTTTTGATTATCATTCACACCTTATAAGTAATCTACTGTATTTTATTATTATTATCATTATTATTATTATTATTATTATTATTATTATTATTATTATTATTATTACCCAAGCTACAACCCTAGTTGGAAAAGCAAGATGATATAAGCCCAAAGGCTCCAAAAGGGAAAAATATCCCAGTAAGGAAAGGAAATAAGGAAATAAATAAGTGATGAGAATAAATTAATAATATATCATTCTAAAAACAGTAACAGTGTCAAAACAGATATGTCCTATATAAACTATTAACATCTTCAAAAACAGATATGTCATATATAAACAATAAAAAGACTGGTCAACATAAAAACATTTGCTCCAACTTTGAACTTTTGAATTTCTACTGATTCAACTACCCGATTAGGAAGATCATTCCACAACTTGGTAACACCTGGAATAAAACTTCTAGAATACTGTGTAGTATTGATCCTTATGATGGAGAAGGCCTGGCTATTAGAATTAACTGCCTGCCTCGTATTACGAACAGGATAGAATTGTCCAGGGAGATCTGAATTTAAGGATGGTCAGAGTTATGAAAAATCTTATGCAACATGCATAATGAACTAATTGAATGACAGTGCTAAAGATTAACATCTAGATAAGGAATAATAGATTTAATAGACCATAACTTTGTGTCCAACTAATTAAGATGAGAATCAGCAGCTGAACACCAGACAGGAGAACAATATTCAAAACAAGGTAGAATGAAAGAATTAAAACACTTCTTCAGAATAGATTGACCACCGAAAATCTTGTAAGACTTTCTCAATAAGCCAATTTTTTATGCAATTGAAGAAGACACAGACCTAATGTGTTTCTCAAAAGTAAATTTGCTGTCGAGAATCACACCTAAAATTTCAAAAGTCATACAAATTTAAAGAAACATTAACAATACTGAGATCCGGATGTTGAGGAGCCACCGTCCTTGACCTACTTACAATCATACTTTGAGTTATGTTAGGATTCAACTTCATACCCCATTATTTGCACCTTGCACTAATTTTAGCTAAATCTCTATTGAGAGATTCACCAACCGCAGATCTACATTCAGGGGATGGAATTGATGCAAAAAGAGTAGCTTCATCTGCAAATGGCAAATCATGTATTAAAATGTTATATGATAAGTTTCTTCGGTATAAACAAATCTTATGTTAATTCACTTATAGCTAGAATACTAAGCAATCTTAACGATTAAAATAAAGTAACTTACAATATTTGGGATAATATGCCTCAAATGATGAGGGGTCAGAAAACTGCAGGTCTCCCACTGGAAAGATACTAAGTTCGTGGTGAAGCAGTTGCATAGAGACTATTCATTATAAGTTTAATTTTAAATATTGATTAAATGCTTTACTTTTAAATATTAACGCTATATATCAGGATATCATTATGAATATCATTAATGTAGTGTACTGTATATTAAGAAAATTAACAGAGAACAATGCATGCATGACAGGATAAAGTAGCCTTATGATTATACCTAAATCTGTTGTAAATTCATGTAGGTCATTCACAATGTCACTGGGTCTGACACTTAGGTCACGAATTATAGGAAGGTTACATGAATCTGAAATAAATGAGTAATTATTGAACAAAATCACATGAAACACTTTCATTTAGAATAGGCACTAGTAATACTGTATATGCTAATCAAATTACACCATAACACTTCAAGGTTTTTATAATCTACTGACATTTTACTTCTTTAAAAGCAATATTAATGAAGTAAAAACAGAAATTCTCACCGAACTGTACCTGTGCCAGATTTTTAAAAAATGCTTTCAAATGTTGCAGTACTGCACTGAGTTGTATGTTATTGCTGGTGCTGCAGATGTATCATTTGGATTACCTTTGAAAGTGGGAAAGGGTTACTAGTATAACTAACATTTTCAGTGCATAATACTCTACTACAAAAATGTTTTATAAAACAAATTACAGTATATACCAACATCTTTATATTATAGCAATACCATATTCATCCACACTTGAAGGATTTTGATCTGGACTTGCATTTTTATTGAGTCTTGAGGAATCTGGAGTAACATAGTTCTTGCAAGAAAAGTGAAGACTGCATACTCTACAACAGTAGTTTACATATTTTGTACTTTTATCGAGAAGACATTTAATATTGACAACTCTAATCCACTGTAGGCATCTGCAAATACATAGACATAGATATTATGAAGCAGGGTGGCAATTCATCATTTGTCATTTGAGGGAAATTGAAATCCATGTCTAAGGGAAGTTACAATATACAGTATTTCTTAATAATCATATATCCCGATATTTAGGTACTTATTCCTAAAATATTATATACTGTACATAAAACAATGGATATGTGTCAGACAAATCTAATAACCTATAGGAACAAATATAGTTTATTATATTTCATGATTATTTATTAAGCTCTTGATCAAGTCAGAACCTATTTATAACATTTTATTAAAATCTCCTAGCACGTTTGTGGGAGTTCTCAAAAATGCATATTCAATTGGCACCCTTTTATGAAAGTAATGTAACCAACACTTCTGCCTGGTATTTTCTAGTAAAATGCCATTTCTGCAAGAAGCATGCGCATTCCTAAAAAAAAAAAGGAAACAATTATTCAAATTGACTTGAACCATGTTTCTTTTTGCATCATGTACAGTACAAGCAAATATCATAGGTTTTCAAAACTTGTTTTGCCAATTTATTACTACTGTATTACTGTGTATATTTGCTGCCAAATGTTAAATTTACTGTGGAATACTATATGGGGTGTTAGTACCAATTACAATATTTCATTTAAAAAACTGAACAATTATGAGCATTTAATGCAAAAACATAGATGAAACGGTAAGAATGGATCTTGTGGGAGCAGATATGCTGGTTTGCATGTAATCTTTTTTTTTTTTTTTTGAATGCTTTTATCCACAAATATAGGAAAATTCAATCATAGATTAAAAGGTTAGTGAACTTGAAATTAAAGTAAAACACTCTAACTTAACTAACTTACTTATGCTCTCCCATATGAATGCTCCCACAAGATCCATCCTTCCTGATGAAACAACTTTGGTTTGCTAAATAGTTGTTTATTAATGAAAAATTAAGGCAAACATTTATAACTACAACCCAAGGGTAAGCTGCTGAGAATATAACATAACTACAGTATATATACATTATATCAAAGTTGCTGTGAGTAGCCTATCTGGAAAAGGCATGGAGACCCAATATTCACGAATTGTATGACAGTGATAGGAATTGGTATGTTCATTTCATATTTCTAGAGATTTTCAAGATATTTAGATATAACTTTAAGGTATTTATTTGAAATACAATTGACGCCTCTAAATGACAAGAAAATATAGTTTTTCGAGTTGATTTTTATATGTTTTGCAAGATAGATTCATTTCCATTGCAAATTACTGCTGACATGGTTAGGTAACTGTTGGCATGGTTATGGTACTGCTGATATGGTTAGGTTTACTGTTGACATGATTAGGCTACTAATGTACACTACCAGGAAGGTTAGGTTGGTTGTTAGGGTTTCAAATGGCAAGAATGTTTGTGGTATTATTTTAGTTATGGACATTATACAAATAAGTAAAACGTTAGGTTAGTTTAGGTTAGATTAGGTTAGGTTAGGTTAAGTTGAGTTAGGTTAGGTTAGGTTGAGTTAGGTTAGGTTAGGTTAGGTTAGTGCACAACTACAATGTGACGTGCAATAACTGGTCATGTGGTGCATTTGTATGCCATTTTCTCATGTAAAATTCTTGGCTCGGGTTTTCCCATTTCCAGTGTTTTTTTCTTGTATTTCGAATTACGTGTACACCTGTATACCGGTCCATTTTTATATGTCTGCGTGTTGTATTTAGTTTTTTTTCCTCAATTTTGCCCTGTTTTTACCTACTTTGTCTCCCTCACCCAAAACCCCGTTTCCAAATAAGGTTCCCCCAGATTGATATCTATAGGGGGAGGGGTGGTAGAAGGATAATTATTCATTTGTGATGGAAATACACCTCAAAATCATTCAAATCATATCATAATACAACAGAAAAACCTATATCTTATGTTGAAAGCAATTTATGTTCATGAGTAAAAAAAAAACATTTTTTTCTAGTCAAAATACACATATAAATATATTTTCTTTCCGATTAGAGGCGTCCACCATATTGCAAATATTTTTCAATATCTATTTCGGAATAACACTGCGCCGGCATTCAATTTTGCTTTAGTCTATTTTATTTCTTCATTTTCTCTAAAAGTCATCATATACTTTGTAACAGATGTAATGATTTTATTACCTTTCTTTATTCTGAGGAAAAGCATGAAAAATCATATGGGGAAAATCCTTTTTCCTCCTATTGCAAACCACACACGGGTGATGATGGCTACGCCCACTCATGATTAAAATTGAAAGACCCGCTTTGTGAAAAAGTAAACAAACAGATGATGGATTGTCTTTGTGAACAAACAGACGATGTAGGCAGGTGCAATGCTACCGCCATCTTCATTTCATGCTAGGTACTAAATTGTTTGCGGCCGATGCAGCTGTGGCTTGAGCTTCACATCTTTCGTGTATTGTCTTTGATAGTGAGGCGATTCGTGTTCACTCTCTGGAGGTCTAAGGGAACGAACTTTTGTTCATGATAGTACCAGACCAAGAGGAAGGCCTAGAAAGAGATGGATGGATAAATTAATTAAAGATTTGGACATCCTGGAAATAGACCCTAACGAGTGGATGGAGCTTGTGAAGGAAAGGATAGGGCTCCCTGGAGACGAACGGCCAAAGCAGCAATGGATCAGCCTGGTACGAGGCCCCCAGAAAAACAGAAAGAGTATATATATATATATATATATATACATATATATAAATATATATATATATATGTATATATATATATATATATATATGTATATATATATGTATATATATATATATATATATATATCTTTTCCTCCCAAGTCTATTGACGCAAAGGGCGATGGTTAGATTTTCATGTCTATCTTGAGCTTCTAAATAAATACTTCTTCATTCATTATCACCTACCTCATGCTTCTTAGTTATCACCCAAACAATCTCCATCTACCCTCATCATGATCTCATCCACTTATGGTACTCTAGTAATCTCTTCTATAATTCAATTTTTAATCTTTTATCGTCATTTAACTGTCATTATTCTTTTGAGGGCTTTGTTTCCAAATCTACAAAATCTGTTGGATGTTGTTTCATTATCATTCCATGACTCATGTCCATAAATTCAGCTAATAAGGACAGCATCATCAGCATACCCTTCGTCGGCTAATTTCCTGTTACTAATCCAGTCCAATCATTCTCAACCATCCCCGACTGTTCTATGCATTGAAAAATCTAGTAGGAGCATAAACAACCTAGGTGACAACCTAGGTGGGGTATTCCACTGTTCACTGGAAATCCATTGTATAGGACTCCACCAACATTAACTTTACGCTTAACGTGATCATGCATAGACATAATCAAACTTACATGTTTGAGAAGAACTTCATAATAACGCTGGTAGTTTTGAGACTACAAAAGGTCTACCTGTTTAGCCAGTTGAACCTGGAAGCATCACTTAAAGGATGACAAGAACAGTGAGTAATTTTTTTCCTTGTACCAATCATGAAACATGAATGTTTGAGGTAAATCTTAACAAAAACCAGATACTCAGGCAACATGATTATGATAAAAACCAAACATGGAAAAAAAAAATTTTATGAGAGGGGATCAAATAATATTATAAATTTTTGTCCCTATAAGAATTTTTGTGAAGGAGCGTGTTAGATGGTACATTCATTCTTATATATATATATATATATATATACATATATATATGTATATATATATATATATGTATATATATATATATATCTATATATATATATATATATATATATAGATGTATATATATATGTATATATATATGTATATATATATATATATATATAAATATATATAAATATATATATAAATACGTATATATATATATATATATATATTTATATATATATGCATATATATATATATATATATTTATATATTTTATATATATATATAAATATATATATATATATAATATATATTTATATTTTATATGTATATATACATATATATATATATATATATATACATATATATATATATATATATATTTATATATATATATATGTTTATGTATATATATATATATATATATATGTATGTATATATATAAGTATATATATGAATAGGTATATATATATATTTATATATATATGTATATATACATATATGTATATATATATATATATATAGAGATATATATACATATATATATATATATATATTTACATATATATATATATTTACATATATATATATACGCCTATATATATATATATATATATATATTTATATATATATATATATATACATATATATTCATATATATATATATATATATATATTCATATATATATATATATATATATGTCTTATTTATAACTGTAATCGAACAGTTTTAACATGTTTTTTCAAAAAGGCCCATAAAAGAAACACAGGAAATATGAATAAATCACACTATATTTCGGTCAATAAACATCGACCCTCTTCAGGATGTAAAGTAAAAGTGAGAATTACAGTGGAAAGTGACGGTTTATATATGAAAGCAAAGGGTGTGTTCAATTGTTCTATAGTTGTTATAATTGCTGGAAGGATTAGCCAAATTTAATTACATCCAGGTGCGTGTTCTTATTGTTGAGCCGCTTGGAGGAAGTCTTGACCTCTGATGCATGTCTGGTGGTCGGTCTCCGTGGATTATCTTCTTAATGATAGGGTTGAGAAGAGTATTGTCCACTGTGTCAGCTTCCATTGGCCCCCACATAGGTTCATTGTGTTTGATTGATTTATGATGGCTGATTCCAGGATCTTCCTTCTGTACGGACAGGTACTCTTAAAAAGCAAAGACGACTCACTCCAGTTAATCTGGTGCCCTAAATCCCTAAGATGAATGAAAATCCCCGAGTTTTCATACCCATATCTAACAGATCTTTTGTGTTCGGATAATCTTTGAGATAGCGAACGGCCTGTTTGCCCAACATACACTTTTTCACAATCCCTACATGGTACTTTGTAAACGCCGGATTCTATCTCTCTTTTATTTTGATAAACATTAATAAGGGCGCTTCCTATGGTCTTTGGATATGAAAAAACAAAGGGGTTCTCAGTTTTGATATGATTTGTTATATTTTTAATACCTTCTATATATGGGAGTTTTATCTTATTTTTAAAATCTCTTTGGTTAGTAACATCATGATCTTTATAATATATCGTGTTGGCTTTGTTGATGGCCTTTTCTATGACATACGTCGGGTAGAATAGCTGGGCGAGTTGTTTACGGATGATTTCAAATTCTTTATTTAGGTAGGCTGGGGAAGAGATTCTCAAACCTCTAAGAAATAGATTGCAAGCCACTCCAATTTTTACAGAAATGTCGTGATAACTAAAGAAATGAATGTAGGAAATAGAGAAAGTTGGTTTTCTATACACAGTGAAATTATACCCCGTCGATTCCCTTATAATTAGTATGTCCAAAAAAGCTAATTTTCCATCTTTTTCCCATTCAGTTTTAAATTTTATGCTAGGGACTAGGGAATTTAGATTATTGAAAAATATATTGAAATCTCCCCAGCTATCATCCCAATATGTGAAAATGTCATCAACATAGCGTTGCCAAACCATGTTCGTAGGTTTAATTGTTGTTAAAATTTCTGTTTCAAAGTATTCCATGTAGAGGTTAGCTAAAATTGGAGATAACGGGCTGCCCATACTACAACCAAATTTCTGTTTGTAAAAATTTCCATTGAAAGAGAAAACGTTATTTGACACGCTTAGTTTAATTAACTTAATTGTTTTTTCAATACCGAGGGGGAAGTGATCTTCGTAAGGGATTAATTTTTCCCTCAAGAAACCTAATACGTCGTTGATCGGGACCTTTGTAAATAGGGATTCTACGTCAAGACTCAAGAGTTTTACATTGTTTACCGGGATATTTAATCTATTGAATTTCTGGATGAAGTCCTCTGCATGCTTAATATGAGCTGAAGAAAAGCTCCCTAGAAAGGGAAACAGCAAGTCTGCTAACCATTTTGATATATTATATATAAATGACCCTTTACATGAGACGATTGGGCGTAAGGGAATACCGTCCTTATGAGTTTTTGGGAGCCCGTAAAAATATGGCAACGAAGGGTTCATGACTTTGAATTTTTCTAAGACCTCGATGTCTTTTTTATTATTCCCGATTTTTCTTACGGATTTGAAAAACTCCGGAGCAACAGAGTTACGGGGATCTTTTGTTAGCTTTTCATATGTAGTGTCATCGTTTAAGAGTTGTTGAACTTTGTTGACATACGTCTCTTTATCAAGAATGACTATTTTTCCGTCTTTATCCGATTTTGTGATGATGATATTATCGGTTTTGTTTAATGAAAAAATTGCATTATGAAACCTTCTGGGAAGCGGATTTTTACTGTTACTTTGTTCTAATGCATTTAACAAGATTCCTTTTAGGCAAGTTTCATCTTTTTCAAAATTGTTTTTAGAGAAATGTTTATCGAAGGCCACCACATAATCAAAATGACTTTCCCGTCCGGGTTTCATAGCAAAAGAGATACCTAGATTCAGAGCTGTTTGCTCATTCACTGTGAGTGGACGGTTCGATAAATTCAAAACGTTATTTTCCAATCCTAAATTATTCCATGTACTATTTCGTATGAGTCTTTCTAATTTATTATTCAATTTCTCGGAGTGAGTAACACTGCTATTAATAGCACCAGTCAGCACATATGAAGAAAGATCTCTGTACATACCATCATCTCGGCATAGTAGACGAAGAGATACCCCCAATTCACTTATATTCCTCCGTGATACATAGATGTCATGATTTGCTGACATAATTCGTTCTTGCAGAAATGTCCTGGAGGAATTAGGAAAGGGGTCCGATGTTGATGTCCAGCGTGAAAAGCCATACATTTTTGGTATAACTTGTTCTTGCAGACACTCTTCAAGAAACCATTTCTGGTTTTTCCTCCGGTGAAGTCCCTGCACTAGTCGTTCATAACGTCTGAATATATGCTTGATATCGGCATTCCAACTGAAGATATGGAAGAAACGAAGGGGTTCCATGATGGGCTAATATGTCTTATTTATAACTGTAATCGAACAGTTTAACATGTTTTTTCAAAAAGGCCCATAAAAGAAACACAGGAAATATGATTAAATCACACTATATTTCGGTCAATAAACATCGACCCTCTTCAGGATGTAAAGTAAAAGTGAGAATTACAGTGGAAAGTGACGGTTTATATATGAAAGCAAAAGGGTGTGTTCAATTGTTCTATAGTTGTTATAATTGCTGGAAGGATTAGCCAAATTTAATTACATCCAGGTGCGTGTTCTTATTGTTGAGCCGCTTGGAGGAAGTCTTGACCTCTGATGCATGTCTGGTGGTCGGTCTCCGTGGATTATCTTCTTAATGATAGGGTTGAGAAGAGTATTGTCCACTGTGTCAGCTTTCCATTGGCCCCCACATAGGTTCATTGTGTTTGATTGATTTATGATGGCTGATTCCAGGATTTTCCTTCTGTACGGACAGGTACTCTTAAAAAGCAAAGACGACTCACTCCAGTTAATCTGGTGCCCTAAATCCCTAAGGTGAATGAAAATCCCCGAGTTTTCATACCCATATCTAACAGATCTTTTGTGTTCGGATAATCTTTGAGATAGCGAACGGCCAGTTTGCCCAACGTACACTTTTTCACAATCCCTACATGGTACTTTGTAAACGCCGGATTCTATCTCTCTTTTATTTTGATAAACATTAATAAGGGCGCTTCCTATGGTCTTTGGATATGAAAAAACAAAGGGGTTCTCAGTTTTGATATGATTTGTTATATTTTTAATACCTTCTATATATGGGAGTTTTATCTTATTTTTAAAATCTCTTTGGTTAGTAACATCATGATCTTTATAATATATCGTGTTGGCTTTGTTGATGGCCTTTTCTATGACATACGTCGGGTAGAATAGCTGGGCGAGTTGTTTACGGATGATTTCAAATTCTTTATTTAGGTAGGCTGGGGAACAGATTCTCAAACCTCTAAGAAATAGATTGCAAGCTACTCCAATTTTTACTAAAGTATACGGACCTCCCCTCCTACTTTTCATATGCTGAATGTAGAGTAAATGGTGAAAAGTACAATGTTGATTCAGAATCGTGATATTGATTCGTAAGACCTCTAACATTTTCTGGTATCTACCAATGCATAATAAGTATCTAATGTTAAAATTTGGTGAATGTTCAATGTGTCAATTTATTTTGACGTGATCTTTGAAATTCTGAGAATTTAAATTTTGATCCAAAATCCCAATACGGTTTCGGATCATCTCCAATATTTAATTGGGTCGACAATGTCCCAAGTTCTATCTCTCGAGAAATTTTCGTCAAAATCTGTTTTGTAGTTTTACCGCAATCGTGTCCACAGACACACAGAGAGATGAATGAATAAATAAATATATAAGTAAACAAATGAATAGATACGCAAATAGGTAAATGAATAAATAAATAAATAAATAAATAAATAAATAAATAAATAGACACGGAAATATAGCACTTTGGGCGGTGGTATGAAGGAAAAAAAGAAAAAGAAAGAAAGATAGGAGGTCGTATGAACCTGTAATAAGAAAAAAAAATAATTGAAGGTAATTAACGAATACAAGGTCAATTGAGAGGTGTATCTTTGAATATAATGAGAAAATAATGAAGAAAACGAATAGATTAAACGAAGAGATATATTGAAAATAGAAAGACTAACGTTCTCGGAAGACAAATTAATAATGGGAAAAAAAGACACCCAGCAACGGAAAGGGGAACTTTGAAGTGGAGAGTAAAGTAATATAAGAAACCAAGAGAAGAAATTTCATCGGAATCAAGAATAATGAAAGTGAGATTTATCGCATTTACTATGATTAACCAAGTAGCAAATACAATGATGAGGTGCTTGGTAATTATGTATTAAAAATTAATAAAAATTTAGCGCAAAAAATTGGTTATACATCATTACTTCTGCCAAAAATGTTTCTTATTTTCCATTATTTCCCTTCAGAAATATATGATAATAAAGTTTTATCTTGAGAATTATATACCAGCTTCCACGTATATTTTTTAGTGATTTTTGTGATTCGGCTAAACTAGCTCAGTCTTAGGATTAGTTTGTAAAGGAATGGAGGACTAAAGAAAGGGACAATGGATGTGAAAAGAATTCAGTGGTGGATCTGTGAATGTTTTTTTCTTTTTAGACCTAACATTGCTTATTTTATTCGCTTTCTGACACCTTTGTGTCCTATCTTTTTGATAATTATTTGCAGCGGTTAATGAAATAAACTTCTTCGATTTTTTGGTCATTCAAAAATGTACAAATTTGTTATTTCTCACCAACAAATTTCACATATAATGGCGGTTTTTGTTAATAATATCATCGTTATAGAAATTTTATGTAAAACATTATAGATGGTACAATTAAATTATTAGCCAAAACTTGTCCTGCTAGAATTAAGGTTAAATATGCTATTCTTGCTAGCATTATTAACTTTCCTACTGTTATTTTCGAGGCCTATATACCAATGGAGTCTGGAAAATGTCGATGGTGACTATAATGATTGTGAGCTATGATGATCCGTTTATGAGCAATACAATCATACAGCCTACCAAAATGATAAATTTATCACAGAGAAAAACTGATTTGTCTTAACCTATAAAGGACACTATGTACCTGGAGGTAAGTGGAAATTCCAAAACTGAAGCTGACAATGTAATGAACTAAAAGCTATAAGGTTCATTTGAAAGCAATTGTTAAAGCCTGAGAATTTGAAAGCACTAAGTTATTTTAGAGTTCAAGGAAGAAAGGGTCAATAACGATTAAGTTTCTTTTTATGGTGTCACATCTTGGAGGTAGAATGCGTCATACAAGATTAGGATAGACATACTGGAGTTCCAAACATGAGCCAAAAAATGTTGCTGGAAAATAATTTACAATTAATCACTGGGCAGCCTAGGCAAAGAAAGAAAAAACTCTAATGCGGTAAATCTAGTGGTGCATTTAATGAAGAAACCACTGAAATTCCTCAGCCGTTCCAACAAAGTAGATGCCCTAAAAGTAAGAAACCATTTGGCCCCCAGAGTATCTAAGGAATTGGTAACTTGTGCAACTCATATATGGAAATATCACAATATAAGCTGCGTTTTGCAGATGAGGATCAATCTATGGATGAAACCTCAAGCCTATCAGGGCCAAACGCTACCGTTAAGTGTCCTCTTCGACCTAGATGATGGTAATGGGAGGATTTTGTCTGCCGAAGCAATAAGCAAAGTAAAGCAACAGCCTTAACCTCTAGCTAACTTCGGAACATTTGCATCCTACAGAAGGATATAATTCTATTAAAGAAATATTGGATTCATTGGAACCAGAGAAACTGGTATTTTTCGGGTTCCATGGTTTATATTTTAGATTTGAAATATTTACTTGGTAAATTTTTATATATATCTGTATTTGGTTTTAATTTACTTTTTTTTATTTTTTTTTATATACTTGACATTATTGGATATTAGATGTTAGTGGATGAATTATCAGTTGACATAATAGATTTAGCAATGTTACCATTTCTTCTATTTTTTTTTTATTAAAGATTAAAGTATATATGGAATACATGAACGATATTTTCTTATGGTATTAAACACTATTTCTACACTAATATTCAATACAAATTACAATCAAGAATGATTTGGTTTAAAAAGTGCATCATATATACAGAAACTATGCTCCGTTACAGAAGACTGCAACATATAGGTATAGAACACCGGCATTGAAATTCAAATAAAAACTCTAACACTTCTTTGAAAGTGCTATTAATGGTTAGGTCCTATGGGTAATGAGGGAACCAGAAATAGATTGGAAACCATGCATGTTTAACTTTGACCAGACTAAAAAAACACCCCTAAACGTGAAGCTTGATTCCCATTGCATGAAGTATCCCACCCTGAAGCAACGAAGATTGATATGAAGTAACTTAATGACCAAATCTAAATTTTAAAGGGAGAGAAGTGGATTTTACCCCAATGTTATTAGCAACAAGCCAGTGAATCTGTTGGAAAACACATCACCAGATCCTGTAACGTTCAGAAAATGAATGTTTGAGAAGCTGCCAGGGAACCATTGAAATGGCAAAAAATCCACGTGTATATCATGAAGAAAATTGAATGCAAAAAGGCAGGGTAATTGTGAACGACTTGATCAGATGGAAAAACACTAGTAAGGGACACATCAGAGACAATGGAAAAAAGGACAAACAGCACGATTAAAAAAAAAAGCTGGCTCTAAACATATGGTGTCCGTAAAGTGGCTGGTGGAGAAAAACATGATTACTGTTTTAGGACAGTGAAAATCCACAAACTTCAAAATCCAACTAAAATCAGGATATCTCATACGATATCCCAAAAATATAAGCAGGATAAGGTCCTTAAAAGCATTCGGAGCACCCACTCTGTGAACTACATAAATGCAGCCTTGGAGGCATTCCTAGTATTAAATCGGAAGCTTCATAAAAATGGCAACGTAAATATGTTTTGGCAAAGATACCTTGGTTTGCTCCATATACACAGATGGGCGTTGTATCAATAGGCGTTATCTATGAAATCAAATATTAAAGAATAACCTACCACAGTTAGCTTGAGGAGATGATTTGTTTGAAAGGAATTAAAATATTGTTTCTATTTTTATATAAGGGCCCAATTCATATGTCAAAAAAAAAAAAAAAAAACCTATTGCTCATTTTGAAATAGCCTTCGTGTAAAAGAAAAAGATATGAAAGAATTTTTTTTTTTTTTTAAGTTCAGGAGCGAGACTAGCAAGAGAAAATTAAAACATCAAATTAAAAAATGGAATGCCATGATTTGTGACGCAGATTCCTGAGCACAACCAAAGGAAATTGAGGAGAGTTTAGGAAACAAGACTAAATAATACCAATATTCATGAGTAGGGTGTTTAGGCAATATACTATTAAACATATGGAAGTCATGGAAAGCTGTATTTTCTAACGAATATATATATATATATATATATATATATATATATATATATATATATATATATATATATATATATGTGTGTGTGTGTGTGTGTGTGTGTGTGTATGTGTATTTGAAGGTTTCCTGATGAGCATGGATGTGTGTCAGAGAATGAGGCTTAGGAGAAAATATACTAATTGTCAAAAATTGCGGTGATTCATATACTGATAAATCTGGTGAAGATAAAAAGAAATTACCAGTTAATTAGTACTATGGACTTCTCTTTACAAGTAAAATATAACAATTTCTTTTCACTATAAAAAGTTATTTTGAGACTTGGATAATGATGAAATCGTGTTAAAAAGAGAAAGCAGGGGGTGACCTTGCACATATGTAAAATGTTCCTTTTTCTATAGGTATGGCAATTATGAAAGTTTACTAACAAGGTAGCACAAGGGACCAATCAGTGAAGCACCCAATTATCAATGGTAAATCTTCTGAGTAATATAAGGAGGCCCTTTGAGAAGAATATTGATATTAATTTCAATTCTAATTATTTTGCTGAATAAAATAAGAAAATCTGGGACTAATCCTTATCCTTGATAAAAAAAAGGAAAAAAAAAAATATAGCGTTTGTGAATTAGTCATCCAGAATCAATTCGTTTTTCATTATGTATATCATCGACTAGGTTTTTTTTTTCTATAGTACTATAGATATATTATGGTGAAGCATGATGTTTCAATCTCAAAATTGATATTTTTTTTTCTTTTGTACTAGATCAAAACTTGAAGATCTTTAATGAAATAATTTCAAAGGGAAAGAAATAACGTTTAGTGACATATACGTCTTAATATAGAATTAAATTTGCATTTCGATGTTAATCCTGCTATATCGTAGTGTGATCATATCGTAGCCATTCATATTTTATAAAATGCAAAATGACTTCAGAAAATAGAGTTCAACACCATAAACACGTTAACATGACCATCAATTCAGGAGAACTTTAATAGTATGTAATTATGCAAGAGAAAAGTATCTAGTTTATTGGGTTAGATAAATGATTTTTGAAGAATAACGTGCCAACAATAAGAAAACTGGCTTCCTATTTATGGCTGATACTAGTTGAAAACGTTTGATAGAAAACAAAGAAAGAGTAGAGGTAATCGTAAATTTCTTTGCCATTTACCCCCAACGTATTGTACTTTCATATGAAAACACCATATATTCTCTAGGGGCAAAATGCATCAAATTTAAATGCCATAAAAAAACAAGAACCAATTTTCTCCTGGAAATAATCGCAGTTGATAACCAGTTGTGCATGATGGGAGCATACGAAAATTGAGCACAGGCCAATAATAGCAACGAGTCATAGCAATAACCGTTAGAAAGACATTCCCATTTAGATGGAGGGCTTCATCAAACAGAAAAGCGTTATGGTTCCTCGTAAAAGTAGAAAATCCGATTTTCCTCTATTAGTTGCCTTATGTTCAACTTCTGACCTGGAAATAAAAGGCTTCCCTCTGGAGTCACTAATATATTTTTCCTTTTCCTCACGTTGTGTAGGCGAAAATTTTATTTTTAATTGTAATTGCATACTTAGAGAGAGAGAGAGAGAGAGAGAGAGAGAGAGAGAGAGAGAGAGAGAGAGAGAGAGAGAGAGAGAGAGAGAGAGTACGAGAGTTAAATGCCATTTGGTAGATAACTGTAACTTTGAATATTAATTTTGGAAAGTATTTATCCAGCACAATTCATAAGTTTCTCATCACACTGAAACTTCAATATAAAGCATTATTAGGATTTTAAATATTGTTTTTTTTTATGTCTCTAAAAGCTTATTCAAGCAAAAAAAAATCATAGCTAGTTTAAGAAAAATAAAATCTTTTGAGAATAAAAGTAAATACACATTATACGGTAAGAGCCACTGAAGTATATTAAAAGTTCGAATTCTTGCAAGCCTTTTTTTAAGTAAAACTCAGAAAAGACGGAAGATAAGCTCAATTTATAGAAGTATATAGATATTCACGTTAGCCGAAGCATCCAAGGGCCACAGGCACCGATTCATATATCCCTATTTTTTTATTAGAAACGTTTAAATAGGATTAAACAAAGTTAGAGATAATAAATGCGCATATCAATATTTTAAAATGGTGAGTATAACTTTATTTCTAATTCAGGATATTTTCCTTTCTTTTTGGGGTTGAGTATGTAAATGGAGCAGAACTGCTAAAATCCATAAAAAAAATGCTTGGGATAATCTATTATACAAGTGTAGAAATCACGAAAGCTGACACGTGATGCATATAAAATGTATTATAGCCACGAAAGGAAAAATGAAAAGACTTGATTGGAGTTAGTACTTTCGTCCATTAGGGATATCAACAGACTCAACAATGAGAATGCATATACAAAGACATCTTATTTATACAGGAGAAGGGGATCCAACAGCT
>NC_090728.1:18166781-18169281 GCF_036898095.1 Palaemon carinicauda | reverse complement strand
AGAAGTCGTTGGTTGGGGTGCGAGCGAATGGTGGATGATGGGTGGCTTTGTTGCCGCTCCAGCTCGTCACGGGGTAGGGGAGTGTGTCCTACAGCATTCATAGGCGTGTGTATCCTACGGCATTCATAGGCGAGTGTGTCCTACGGGATTCATAGACGTGTGTGTCCTACAGCATTCATACGCCTACGGCATTCATAGGCGTGTGTCCTACGGCATTCATAGGCGTGCGTGTCCTACGTCATTCATAGGCTTGTCCTACGACATTCACAGGCCTACGGCGTTCATAGGCGTGTATGTCCTATGGAATTCATAGGCCTGTGTGTCCTACGGCACTCACATCAGCTTCAGTTGAAGTTGAATAGGTGTCCTCTTCGTCACGAGTGGAGGCGTTGATGGAGGTTTTGAAGGTCATGAAGTGGCTGTCCATAAGGGCACGGAGTAGGTTCACCTCACGACGAGACCCGTCTGGGGCAGGTTGCAGGCGAGTGATACTGGTCATTTTCCTGAGGGTGAGCGAAACCCTTTGGTCCCCCAACGGTTGTTGAGAGAGCTGAAAAAGCGTTGCTATACGCGCGGCTGGCGACGGCAAGTACTGCTGCAGAAGGTATGCGTTGACGGCGTCATAGTAATGGTGAGAGGCGGTGGGGAGGGGGTGGAAGGCGGGTGGAGCGAGTCGCTCCGGGGTCACCAATGTGACGAGGGCGAGAGAAGGTTGTGACTCAAAGGCAGGATGCAAGCAACTGAGTGAGTTTATTGTAGAACATTCTCCTTTATATACAAAATCTGAAAGCAAAAAGAATTTTCATGTTTGAAAAACAGACACTGTTACAGAGTAGAAAACAGACATGTTATTTCAGGTTCTTTTTAGTGCGAGGGGAGAGCGAAGATGCAAGCACAAAAATGAACTATGTACGATCGTGTGACACACGGTTGGTAGAGGTGTAAGAATCTCCCAGAGAATTATTAATGAAATATCAACTGGGGCAAAGAAGAAGGCTCATATAGCCATCAAAAAGAGAGATGGATCTGTTTTAACAACAGCAGATGAAGAAAGAAAAGGTTTGATGGAATAGGAAATACGAAGAGAATAATTTTATTTATATACTGAAACTAATGAAGGCCTTGATGTCCCCAAGCATTAATTCAGTATGTTAAAAGTCAAAGCTAGCATTAAAAATGCAAGAGATGGAAAACCCTTTAATACGATGGGATAATTGCTGAGATGATATTGGGTAAAAATTAAGTGACCCCTATAATATTTACTTGATTAATGTAGAATGTGGCGTGGGAGTTGGGAGTGCTGGTGAAAATAAAAAAAAAGAAAGTAGATGTAACTAATTGCAATAATTACAGAGAGATCTCAATTACATCAGTTGCGCTTAAAATATATAGTATACCCATTCAAAAGACTATAGAGAAAGATTGATGAAAAGCTGAGAGATGAACAAGCCGGGTTTAGAAAAGGTAGAAGTTGTGCTGACCAAATTTTCCTTTCCAGACAAGTATAACAATACGTAGAATTATATAAATCCACTTTTGATGGTGTTTGTGGACTACAAAAAAGACCGATAGAGTGCACCTGACAATTTTGTGGAGAATCCTGCGTTATTTTGGAGTTCCTCGAAAATATATGAATTTGATCAAGTCTCTTCATAAGCATAGCAAGTGCAAAGTTAACGATAATGGAGTCTTATCAAATAAATTTCCAGTGATGAGCATCGTACACCAAGTGTTGTTCATCCTTCACTTGGATTTTGTAATGCGTACAACTGACGGATATGGTGGAGAAGAAATGAATGGATTGGTAATGGGAAATTCGTAAACAGAGAGCATGTTGAGGATGCCATCCTTATTAACAGAACATCATAAGATTTGCAATGCTTGCTTAATAGAATGCACGAAATATCCCACAAGGTTAGGCTCAAGATAAATAGAAAAAAAGACAGAGATGATGCGAGCGGAGTATGCAATGGAAGATGAAATATCATTGAAGGGAGAAAGGATTAAGAGGTAGAATCATTTAAGTATTTAGGATCTATGATATCAAATAGAGGGTCTTTAGACTTACAGTTTTGTGGAAATTTGATAAAAGAAATCTAGACATCAGCTAGGTTAAGTAAAATTTGGAAATCAAATCGCCTGGAATTACATATAAAAATCAGAATATATATCAGTTTAGTGAAATTGGTGTTACTGTAGGATATGAGTAATGGTAAAACAATGAAACAACATCTATCAGCTTTTGTAAATTTGAGAACAAAGTCCTCAAAAGCATTTTAGTAGTTAGTTAAAAGAATATGATTCAAAATGAAACTAAGACAGATTACGTAAGTTCCATATGAGGATGATATCATGGTGAAGGGAATATTTATTCACAAGAACAATTTCATACTATAAAAACAAATATAGTATAGCACATCGAAAGTATTGGAAATGGGTAGTAAACACGTTTGAATTGGCAAGTTGCTGGATGCCATGGCCCTAATGATTATTTCTGTTT
>NC_090728.1:18139281-18161781 GCF_036898095.1 Palaemon carinicauda | reverse complement strand
ACAAGCAGCGAAAACATGCAATAAAACTAATATTTATAGGATTTCCTGAAAAGTAAAGAGATTTTTCTTCAAAATCTTTTTTTATATGTCCTCATATAATGTAAGGATTTAACTAGTAATAAAAATACAGTTACGGATATGAAGGGTTACGAAAATAAGTAAAAGCATAATGTGTTTTTTAAGATAATTCCCCCTCCCCCCCAAAAAAATCCAAACAAGCCTAAAATTAAAATAGAGAAAAATTTATTAGAAGACAAATAATAACAAATAGGTGTATTTTAGTAGAATTTTCTTTCCTACACAACTTATCAGCACAGCATGATTTCATTGTTTCGTTATTAAACACATTTTTTTTCTTAATGGTTGATGTTTACTCATTCAAGTAATGTTCAATTATCATAGGTATCAAGAGATGATTATTTGCATAGAACCTGGACACGAGCATATTCAACCATCTCTCTCTCTCTCTCTCTCTCTCTCTCTCTCTCTCTCTCTCTCTCTCTCTCTCTCTCTCTCTCGGATACACAATAATAAAACCTTTGCAGCCGACTGCTTTAGACTTACATATCAATAAAAATTCCATAGATTCCATACGCTATGCTACCCAACAGTTATATATCATTTTGTCTTATATAGGAATATCCCTTTAACAGTAAATCGTAGACTATGAAACCCGTTAGACTCAATGCCTTGTATCCCTTACACACGAAATAACGAGAAATAACTATTTAAAATTTTAACAAACCAAGTACTGGGAATAATCATTTCTATGTAAATGTAATAATAAAACAATGTTAACTGAAGGATATCTGTGCAAGTATTTCCCCGAAGTCTTGTCGTATAGAATAAAACATGTTGATAAGTATATTTGAGAAAATAGTTTTAAAAAATGGACTCAAAGATACTTATTACACTAAACAGAATGATAAACATTATAAAAAAGGTTTGTTTTCGGTTAAGATCAACCATAATACAACGTATACTCATTTATAATGTATTTTCATGTCTTATTCCCTTAAAAAAGTATTAAGCAAAAATATCGAAACAGTGACATTGAAAGAAAATAATAGCCATCAAACAATACTTATGAATATGTTTAAGATTTAACAAACGTAATCACAATATTTTACAAGATTAAAAAAATACTCACATCTCACCATATTGATAATATTTTGTTTGCCTTAAATTTTATGGTGATGTTGGTCTTTGCTTTATAACTCCCTATGAAGAGTGAGACAGATGACAACGATACTCAGCTCCAAATTTTGAAGATTTTCTATGACATAGTTTCAGACATAAAGTTAATAGGCACAAAAACAGCTTCTTTAGTATATCAACAGTGAATAGTAGAATAAACGCTGATGTCTAAGAAATATCTTTACAAGAGCATTATCCTCTCTGATAAAAACGGATCAGTTCTGCCCCAATGACGGCAACATTGGTTTCTTATATATGCGTCACAGGTTTTCTGTAAGTTTCACGAATATTCTTGAGGGATTATCACACAATATACTGTTCACGTCAAGTAGCTGGTATCGTAGTATAAGTTATGAGAAATATCCCAAAATTCTTGTTCTGGAATACAACATCTTCCGGTTACAAATCATTACAATATTTTTATTACATTATCATTCAATACGTAAAAAAAGAAAAAAAAAATGGTTTTATAATAGTTATGGACGGGGAAAACTCCTATTTTGAAACAACTATTTTCAGTAGAAAAACGTCCGTTTCCTTCGGAAATTACATTTGTTTTTATCGCAAATAAATACTTAATGAAATATATATATATATATATATATATATATATATATATATATATATATATATATATATATATATATATATATATATATATATATATATATATATATATTCCTGCTTGGATTGATACGGTGAGTACCAAGCATATATTAGGGTATTATATTCAAGGTAACTGTATTCAATCTCTAAAGCGGAGTTTACACGGGCGAACAGCTCGTCGAGCCTGGTTCGACAACCCTGTGTTTGAATTGATGTTCGAGCGTGTAAACGGGTTATTTGGTTGTCGAGCGCGCTTGTCGAACGGCTCGATGAAAGTCAGGCTCATTTTGACTTTTGTGGGCGGAGCTACATTGTTTGACGAGCGCAAAGACTATATACTGAAGGAAGATAGGAAGGCTCAGGCTTTTAATACATTAATGAGTGTGCTATGAAAAGATGCCAGATACACCCATGCGAAACGAATGGCTCCATCTGTTGAGCGAGCAGCGAAACATTCAGAGCGGTAATGCTTACGGGTATATAGGATGGAATTCGATTGTAAATTTTGCGACATATTTGTTCATAATTTGCATTACTATGTCAGTATATTTTACTCATATATTCATGATATTCTTAAATTTTGGGTAACTAAATTGCAAATTATGTTTCTCAGTCTATTTTTCAGAAATTCAATAGCTATATCTCCTATGATTTAGTTAATTTTCTTGCAAATTTAAGTATTGTACAGTATATTACAACTATTTTTAAATGTTCTATACAATACCACATTCGAATAAATTAAAACATACTGTATATCTGATTTGTTAAACTTAGCCACAAATGCTTATGTGTAGGCATACATTTAATTACAGTTTGTAGGCCACTGTAAGATGGAGATATATTAGGTGTATAAAAACACAATTGTATTTTATTTTTTATTAAAATGGAAAAGCATGATGCACTCATGTATAGTTTAGTATTATAAACTAATAAATGTATAAATGTACAATCAAAATGATCAAAATAACACAAAATTTTATCACACAAAAATAATCAAAAGGGGGTTGGAAATAGAAATAAGGTAGCATACAAGCCAACAAAAAAAGAAAAACAAAAGAGATTTACTGTGGATGCCTTGCCTTAATCTTACATCCAATATCAGTGGGGCTTACTCATTAGCAGCACATACTGCATGTATTATACTGTTTGGACTCACCGTTCTTTGTCCTTAGGGAACCTGTGAAATACCAAATGGGGATCGGTTCCTTTTTGTTTATGGCACACAACACACTTGTTTGACTTCTTTACTGTCGGCGCCATGATTTCGTTTGAGTCAACTGTCAAATTCTGAATATAAACAAACAGACGACAAACGATGTATACCTATAACGCCATCTGAAATCGGAGCAATCAACTATTGTGTTCACTTTGGAGTTGCCAACTAGCGTATTTACATTCTATTTTGAGCCTTCCTATCTTCCTTCAGTATATTATATATAGTCTTTGGACGAGCGGTGTGAACGTGTGAACGGGTGTCGAGCATCGAACCTCAGTTGTTATTCAAACCTGCTGGAGGAAACATCATCAAAGAAATGAATAATGGCTGCCATTAATGACAGCAAGAATGAGAAGGAAATCGTACATGATTTCATACATGCATATCGGGCTCATCCAGCTTTATGGAAAGTTAAATAAAAAGATCATTAAGTGACCTTATTGTTGCTAAATAGTGTAAAGTGACACTCAGTCTTTCATGTGGAGTTATGACCTTCCTCATAATCGTATCTTCGTAAGTAATGAAAGGGCTGACACGATTCAATAGATCAATGTACATGTCTTCATCCATATGCAAAAAATTGCGTCAGTCATCTGGCTCTAATTTTGAAGCAACAAGCAAGTTGGTGTGTGAAAATTTTGCTTTTTAGTAGCCAATCCTTCTTCGACTATGATTTTTTTTTCCTTCTTAGTGCCACGGCTAAAGCAATGGCTATCAAATCGTCCTGGCCGAGAGACATGTAGACGTTGTTTTAGCACGAGGCACACTGAGGTTCGATGTACTGTCTGATTCACAGTCTGAAAGCTCTTCAAGCCGTTTTACAAGTAGGTCCGACAACCGGGCTCGACGAGCTGTTCGGCCGTGTAAATCCGCTTTAAGGCCTTTGTGTTGCCTCTTATAAATAACCATTCGTCCTTGCGATAATTTCATAATTTATATCAAATCTTAAATTTATAAGTGTCTGAAAGTATTTTTCTAGTCCTTATTTCAGTTACTGCAGTTGCTCTTTTTTGTGGTAAACTTTATAATTATTTTAGTTCTGTCCAGGAAGTGAAGCTGATTCAAACCAGGAAAATACCCTAGGAATCGAAAATTTCAAATCATATATCATATTAACTCTAATAATGATTGTTACCTTGTTTATACTCATTCGTTTATAATTATAATTTCATTTTTTTTCTATTTTTGTAAGTAAAAATGTTTGTATGATATGTATAATTTATCATTCCTGGTAGCAAGCTACGTGCTTTCGTTATTATTTTTCAGCTTATGGATCCCCCAGTGATAACCCCGGGTTTTGGGTGTGGAAAACACATAGGCCTAATGGTAAAACAGACCTTTTATTCTCTATATATTATTTTCTTGGACGTATAATAAATCCAAGGAAAACTGCACAAATTATCTATATCCTATAGTACTAGTATATTTTTCATTTGTTTGTTGACAATCTATGGGTCGGTTGTATTCGCTCTCGTTCGTTCGTATGTACATACCAGTTTTGGAGCTTCTACGCCTAAACCCCGCCCCCTTTATTCTGTCCAATAGGATTATCGGCTTTCATATAAACCTTCCTCATTTTTACCCGCGACTTTCAAGTATTCTACTTGATCTGCCCCTTCTTGTACTGTATGTTACGTTTTCATTTTTGTAATACCACATGTTTATGCAATACCCACGTGTACATATTATATATTACTCAAGTCATTCAAGTATATTACGAGACTTAACCTCTTAATATGTAGTTACACATTCGTTGATGCCTTTATATCGTTGATGCAATACCTACCTGTATATTTCTCTGTTTCCATACCACTTCCAAACGTTTTCTCCCTTCTTCTTCTTCTTTTTTTCCCACTTCTATGTGGGGTCGATGTGTCTAGTCAGGTTTCTCCATCTACCTCTGTCCCACACCTCATCACCGGTTAATCCCTTTGATCGAAGGTCATCCTTGATACAGTACACCCACCTTCGCTTTGGTCTCCCTCTCCTTCTCGTTCCTTGTACCTCTATTTCCATCACTCTCCTCCAAATATACTGTTCATTTCTTCTCATGACATGACCGTACCACCTCAGTCTAATTTTTTGGATCTTATCTGATAGTTTTCTGACTCCTGTGGTACCCCTAATTACTTCATTCCGTATCTATCTCTTCTTGTCACCCCACACATCCATCTCAACATTCTCATCTCTGCCACATCCATCTTCTTCTCTTCTGTCTTCTTTATTGCCGACGTCCCCGCTGCATACATCATTGCCGGTCTCACAACTGCCCTGTGTACTTTACCTTTCAACTTAATCCCTATTTTCCTGTCGCATAGTACTCCACTTTTTTTACAATTCTTCCATTCTGCTTGTATTATGTGGTTTATTTCTTCCCCCATTTCACCATCCTCTGCAACTGTTGATCCTAAATACCTGAAACTTTCAACTCTTTTCAATCTCTCTCCTTATGAAATAACTTCACCATTCTCGTCGTTTTTCAATCTCAAATACTCTGCCTTTTTCTGGCTGATATTCAATCCCCTATTTTCCATATCTCTTCTCCACTCTTCCAGTTTCTCTTTTACTACCCCTCGCCTAGTGCTACAGAGTATAACATCATCAGCAAAAAGCATACACCAAGGAGACTGAACTCGAATACCTTGTGTTACTACATCCTTGACCAGATCAAATAGGTAAGGGCTCAATGCAGACCCCTGATGTAATCCCACATTTACTGGGAAACTTTCTGTTAGGCCTATACTGCTCTTAACATTTGTGTCTGCCCTTTCACACATATATTGGGTGATTCTTACGTATTGCTCAGGGACTCCATTTTCTCTCATACATCTCCATAGCTCCTGACATTTTCATTTATTACGATCAAATAATATGTATTATTCCCTTCATTTCATGTTACTTATTTTCGTCATAGGTAGTAGGTTGGCCAGGGCACCAGCCACCCGTTGAGATACTACCACTAAAGAGTTATGACATCTTTTGACTGGCCAGACAATACTGCATTAGATCCTTCTCCCTGGTTACGGTTCATTATCCTTTTGCTTATACATACACCGAATATTCTGGGCTATTCTTTACATATTCTCTTCTGTCCTGATACTCCTGACAACACTGAGATTACCAAACAATTCTTCTTCTCGCAAGGGGTTACTGTGCTGTAATTGTTCAGTGGCCAATTTCCTCTTGCTAACGGTAGAAGAGACTGTTTATCTATGGTAACCAGCTCTTCTAGGAGAAGGACACTCCAAATTCAAAATATTTGTTCTTTAGTCTTGGGTAGTGCCATAGCCTCTGTACCATGACCTTCCACTGTCTGGGGTTAGAGTTCTCTTGCTTGAGGGTACACTCGGGCATGCTATTCTATCTAATTTCCCTTCCTCTTGTTTTGTTAAAGTTCATATAGTTTATATAGGAGATATTTACTTTAGTGATGTTAATCTTCTTAAAATATCTAATTTTTTCGTTTTTTCTTTCCTCACTGGGGTTTTTTCCCTGTTGGAGCCCCTAGGCTTATAGCATCCTGCTTTTCCAACTAGGGTTTTAGCTTAGCAAGTAATAATAATAATAACAATAATAATAATAATAATAATAATAATAATAATAACTGCTGTTATAAGCTTATCATAGCCAGCTTTCACATAAATGCTTTGTCTGAACAAGTTTCCATTGAAAGTTTATTCAAGTTTACTTTATAGACTCTTCGTTGTTCCCATGAACCAATCACGTGCCCATACGTATATATGGAGAGTTGCCACAGGGATTTTAATATTTCCCTATCCCCTTTATTTATCGCTTCAATTACATGAATCAGTCGCTTCTCAAGCCTTTTTCCATGTTAAGCCTTTGTCAGTGTTCTAGTGGTCACGTGTAATATTATGGAACTTCCTATAGAAACATGTACTGGTTCTAGTTAACTCTACCTAGAAGCCGTTGGGAAGTTTCAGCATTCGACGGCCAGGTCATAAAGTAAGTCCATATTTTCACTTTAAGTTTAATTACTTGGATAGTGAATGCAGTTCATAATTAAATTTATATTGATGCTATCATGCTCAGCTTAACATTACCGATTTACAGTACAAATGGATTTGTTTTTATTATTTTTCGACGAGCGAAGCGAGCTCACGGAGAAACAAAAAACATTAAATTTAATAGGGTAAAATTTTCCTGTTAGCAAGCGCAGCTCAACATAACTGCTTACCAGTACATACTTACTTCACTTTTTACATCAATTGCTGCTTTTCCGGTCCCAAACAGCAGGAGAACCCCACTCTCTACAGGACCTCCGCTGTCGTTTTGCCTTGTTCGTTCAAGGTACTTAACGTTTCATATTGCGTATTGTTCATTTACTGTTAAATTGCCACTGTTGTTAGACTGTTGAAATAAGAAAGTCTTCAGTTTCCTCTTGAAAGCCTTAATGTCTTCAATCATTCAAATGTTTGGCGGGAGTTTATTATACAGTCTCGGGGCCGCATATTTAAAGGCTCTAGAGCCTAAAGTAGACATATAACTTGATGTTTTTTATTTCTTTGCGAGCGAAGCGAGCCCATGGTAGGACAAGAATCATTAGAAGTGCGGTAAAAAATTTTGGACAGTAATTTTTTTTTTTTTTCTGTATTAAGTAATGTGGTTTCACCGAATTTGACTTCATTTCAATTACCAATTTTTGTGAGTGTGTACTGGTGAACAAATTAATTGAACTGGTTGTTTTATATGTATGCGTTTGAAATAGAGGGCAAATTCGGTTAAATCACGTTATTTACAACAGTAAATAAGGATTTTCTGTTCGAAATATTTCCCTGTCAGTAAATATAATTTCACTAATCTTCCTAGGTTTCATTATTATTTTGTAGATCAGCAGTAAATAATTCTGACTATATAATGTTTCCACAAGAGCAATATTAACTCGGTATAAAAAAAGGTCAAGTGAGCCCCAATACAGCACCATATTTGCTTATATTTGCAACGCAAATTATCTTTGAGTCTCTCGAATATTTTTGATCTTCGAGCTACAAATCATTACAATATTTTATCTCAACATCAATAACAAATATGTAAACAAAGTAATGTTCCTGACAGATCCTGTAACATAATATACATTGATTTAATCTTCATATAACACATTTATTAAATAATGTCTTGTCTTCATGAGGTCAACGACCCTAGTCAGGCATCCTACTGAATATCACCGATGAGTAAAGTATAGACCATTAAACACAATAATCCGAGTATTATCCCAATCAATGATAATAAGAAGATACTGATTGATGAATACAGCGTTAATCCTCCTTATTTAGGAAGATATATATATATATATATATATATATATATATATATATATATATATATATATATATATATATATATATATATATTATTACTAAACAAGCTACAGCCCTAGCTGGAAAAGCAAGATGCTATAAGCCCAAGGGCTCTAATGGGGAAAAATAGCCCAGTGAGGAAAGTAAATAAGGAAATAAATAAATGATGAGAATAAATAACAATATATCATTCTAAAAACAGTAACAGTCAAAACAGTTGTGTCCTATAGGTTGGCTAGGGCACCAGCCGCCCGTTGAAATACTACCGCTAGAGAGTTAGGGGGTCCTTTGACTGGCCAGACAGTACCATATTGGATCCTTCTCTCTGGTTACGGTTCTTTCCCTTTGCCTACACAGACATCGAATAGTCTGGCCTATTCTTTACAGATTCTCCTCTGTCCTCATACACCTGACAACACTGAGATTACTAAACAATTCTTCTTCACCCCAGGGGTTAACTACGGCAATGTAATTGTTCAGTGGCTACTTTCCTCTTGGTAAGGGTAGAAGAGACTCTTTAGCTATGGTAAGCAGCTCTTCTAGGAGAAGGACACTCCAAAATCAAACCATTGTTCTCTAGTCTTGGATAGTGCTATAGCCTCTGTACCATGGCCTTCCACTGTCTTGGGTTAGAGTTCTCTTGCTTGAGGGTACACTCAGGCACACTGTTGTATCTAGTTTCTCTTTCTCTTGTTTTGTTGAAGTTTTTATTGTTTATATAGGAAATATTTATTTAAATGTTACTATTCTTAAAATATTTTATTTTTCCATGTTTCCTTTCCTCACTGAGCTATTTTCCCTGTTGGGGCCCCTGGGCTTATAGCATCCTGCTTTTCCAACTGGGGTTGTAGCTTAGCATTTAATAATAATAATAATAATAACAATGTCAAAAACAGATGTCATATACAAACTATAGACTCATGTCAGCCTGGTCAACATAAAAACATTTGCTCCAACTTTGAACTTTTGAAGTTCTACTGATTCAACTACCCGATTAGGAAGATCATTCTACAACTTGGTAACAGCTGGAATAAAACTTCTAGAATACTGTGTAGTATTGAGCCTCATGATGGAGAAGGCCTGGCTATTAGAATTAACTGCCTGTCTCGTATTAGGAACAGGATAGAATTGTCCAGGGAGATCTGAATGTAAAGGATGGTCAGAGTTATGCAAAATCTTATGCAACATGCATAATGAACTAATTGAACGCCGGTACTAAAGATTATTATCTAAATCAGGAATAAGAAATTTAATAGACCGTAAGTTTCTGTCCAACAAATTAAGATGAGAATCCGCAGCTGAACACCAGACAGGAAAACAATACTCAAAACAAGGTAGAATGAAAGAATTAAAACCCTTCTTCAGAATAGATTGATCACTGAAAATCTTGTAAGACTTTCTCAATAGGCCAATTTTGTGCAATTGAAGAAGACAAAGACCTAATGTGTTTCCCAAAAGTAAATTTGCTGTCCAGAATCACACCTAAAATTTTAAAAGTCATATAAATTTATAGAAACATTATCAATACTGAGATCCGGATGTTGAGGAGCCACTGCCCTTGACCTAATTACAATCATACTTTGAGTTTTGTTAGGATTTAAGGGGGCTAGTGTACCGAAAAATAGCTGATTTTGGTGTCAGGTGCCGAATTCTACTTTTGTGCAGTTCCGGCAACTACATAGTGTTGGCAATACCAGGCGTATGAAATTCTGTGAGTTTCGTGCTTCCAGAGCCAAAAAAAAAAAAAAAAAAAAGGGGTGTAATGGGGTAAAGGGGGCGTGCAGCATGAGTTGTCATACCTTGAGACCCATTCCTTCCATTGAACCATATACTTTGCAAATAATGTATAATTGCTATTTCAAGCTGTGGATACTCCTAAAAGAACGAGCCTAGTTTCATACCTCATGGGTGGTTTGGAAAATCATGCATAAAAAAAATTATAATTGTTGCATGCAATTCTAAAAAAAAAATATGCAACAATTGTCTTACATTGATGAACAAAAAGGGGAATGACAGGCAAATAGTAATTTATACAGTAAAACATCTATGTCTGAATGTTGCCAAAACTTTAAGTGAAATTTGACTTAAAAAAAAAAATATGATTGCATAATTATTTTTTTTATGCAATTCCGGAAGTTTTGATGCAATACCCAAGTGCAAAGAGAATGCTAATATGATAAAAAAAAAAGTTTTATGGGATGAAAATAGTTATTTATTCCAGAAAAAGTTCTTCCCAGTCAGAATAATTCATGTGTTAATGATTCTAAAACTTCAAGTGAAGTTTTCTCGAAACTAAATTTTGAGTGATATGAGTGGATGTAAATCCCTAAGACTTTTTTAATTATTGATGGATTTTTTAAATTAAAAAAAAAATTGCTGGCATTCATATATAATTTAGAAGGGCTCCGTTGGTTTGAATCTATTTTTTTTTCACGATTTTTTTTATATATTACATACTTTTTTTTTTAATAACTCTGTAAATATTACTAATATAAAAAATATTGAACAGTCAAACTAAAGGAAATAAAATGCACTAAAAGTTCCAATAAAATTTATGAAGAAACAAACATACGAAAACAGTTTATAGCGATCTAGGAAAGAAAATATATACTCTAAACAACTACACAAAGTTTCATGAGTATAAAATAACAAATAGGGTTTCTTATCTTTGGTACACTATCCCCCTTAACTTCATACCCCATAATTTGCACCAAGCACTAATTTAAGCTAAATCTTTATTAAGGGATTCACCAACCCTAGATCAACATTCAGGGGATGGAATTGATGAAAAGAGAGTAGCATCATCTGCATATGCAACAAGCTTATTTTCTAGGCCAAACCACATGTCATGTGTATATAGTATGAAAAGTAATGGGCCAGGAACACTACCCTGTGGAACACTGGATATCACATCCTATACTCACTTTGGTGCGTATCAACAACAACTCTTTGAGATCTATCACTTAAAAAAACCAATAATAATGCTAAGAAACGACCCACCCACTCCCAACTGTTTGAGTTTGAAAACGAGGGCCTCCTGATTAATACGGTCAAAGGCAGCACTAAAATCATACGAACATCCTGACCACAATCAAAGGATTTCTGTACAGCATTGGAGATTGTAATAAGGGATGCACATGCTCCAAGGCCTTTACGGAAACCAAATTGAAAACTAGGGAATAGATGATTACCTTCAGCAAACCTATTAAGACGTTTTGCCAGAAGACGTTCAAAAACTTTAGATAATATGGGAGTTATGGAAATTGGGTTGTAATCAGTGAGACCTGAGCTACCACAAACACATTTACATAGAGGAGTGACATTACCAATTCTCCAATAAGTGCTAAAAGCTCCACTTCTTGCTAACTTGCGCAAAATAACAGATAACTTTGGAGCTAAGAAATCTGCTGTCTTTATAAAAAACTAAGGAAAAATACCATTTGGGTCTACACCTCCATAAGCATCAAGGTCTATCAACAGAGCTTTAATCTCACGAGATCAAAAGGCTAAACTAATTACTTTAGCCTCAGGAAAACAGGAATGAGGAAGTTCAAGTTTTTCATTACTCTGTTTACTGTCAAAAACATCAGCCAAAAGGGTTGCCTTTTCCTTTGGACAGTGAGTGACTGAGCCATCTGGTTTAAGTAAAGGAGGAACTGTTGCAGCTACACCAAAGAGTGCAGATTTAAGGGTAGATCACCATTTATGTTCCTGGATTGTACCAGAAAGGGTTTCTTTTATGGTTAAATGGTATATATATATATATATATATATATATATATATATATATATATATATATATATATATATATATATATATATATATATATATATATGTATATATATATATATATATATATATATATATATATATATATATATATATATATATATATGCGCGTGTGTGTGTGTCTGTGTATATATGTATGTATGTATGTATATGAGTAATTATTGGAGATATTTTTCAATCAATTGAAATTATGACAATAAAGTTTATTTGAAAAAAGAAAAGATCATGAAAATGAAATTTTACTTCAAACATTAAGACAATAGGTATGATACAATCAGTGTTGCTATTATGTTAAATATAATAGGATAAATTACATGAAAAAATATCACAGCTATCAATAATAGAATAGCTGTCTTCATAAATGGTCATGCACAAAGAAGTCATTGGAACGTCCTCGAGTACAGTATATTATAATCATCTATTCACAATATCCTTGGTAAACGGTAAGTGATAAAACAATTCCTTCTTCAGCAAATCGCACAATAAAGGATTCATAAACTAGGCTCCTTTGGTTATGAACTTTTTGAATACCAAAATGTGAAAAGTATGACAATATAAGTTTTATACCAACTGTTAAAAACCTTAAACGTTAAGTAAAATCCCTCTTCCCATCTTTCCCTATATTTATAATGTAAGTAAACATAGTCAAAGTGTTCGTGTACAAATAGCCATCCTGATGGAACATTCGCTATACTGTACACAAAGTAGGGAGAAAAGACTGATAAGGAAAGCACCTGGTTTTAAACGGAATCCCCCATTGCTGCCACGGATCACTCTTTAACCCCCCCCCCCCCCTCTCTCTCTCTCTCTCTCTTCTCTCTCTCTCTCTCTCTCTCTCTCTCTCTCTCTTCAATTTGACGTTTCATTAAGAAGTCCCTCCTCATGCTGTAAATAACTATCTTGGCATTAACTATGATGGTGGCCATATAGCGAACATGCAGAAGTGCGCATGTCATGGTATGTAGAGAGTGAGAGAGTGCGTGTCACAGTGTTTCAGTATTAATGTTAAATTGTGTTTGTGTCTGTGTGTGAAACTTTTTTTCTTCTCTTTTTTTTTTTTTTTTTTTACAGAAAACAAAGCTTTAATTTTACCTGATTGGTGATGTGGAAGAGAATTAAGAATAATATGGGAATATAATTTTGGGAACAACACCAGTTTATGACGAGAAAAAGGGTAGGAATAGAAAGAAAGAGATAAAAAGTAGATGGAAAGACAGTGATCTATGTAAATGTTTACTAGAGGGTAGGGAAGGTTATTCTGTTTAAAACCAGGTGCTCCCTTACCGGTCCTTTCTCTTGATGCGTTGAATATAAAAGCGTCCTTCCTTTCCATTCTTACCTACCTGACGCAGTCTGCTTTGACCTTTTCACTTTACATAACTTGCCTTTCACTATAGTCTCATCTCATTGAGTTGGTAGAAAAAAAAAAAAAAACGCTTTTTGTTAGAGATTTACCTATCTTCATAAAAATGTGATTTATCACCAGCGTCATTTAAAAAAAAAAAAAAAAAAAAAAAAATGAAGTCAAAAAATATTTCTCTCCCTTCTTCCAAAAATGGTTGATTAGATACGAAAAAAACTCACTTTTCGATCAAACATAAGGGTTATCTTGAGGATTAAAATAGAAAAAAAATATTACCACAACATAGGTTAGTCATGGAAGCGGATGAAGAGCCTTATTTTTTTCTTTTCAAATTTATTCGTAAGACAACATAGCTTACCGCATTAGACTAGACACCATTGCTCTCAAATGATAAAATGTCATCAAAAATAGTTTCCTCTAATCAGAGAAGAAATTTTTCACGTATATTCATCGAGGATGAAGCAAGAAATCATATGGAATTATATATCAGAATGCAATTTATATACACACGATATATATGTGTATACACATATATATATATATATATATATATATATATATATATATATATACATATATATATATATATATATGTATATAATATATATATATTATATATATATATAAATATATATATATATATATATATCCATATATTTATATGTATATATATATATATATATATGTGTGTGTGTGTGTGTATGTGTGTGTGCGTATATACATATGAAAATATATATATATATATATATATTTATATATATATATATATATATATGTATGTATATGTATATATATATATATATATATATATATATATATCCATATATTTATATATATACATACATATATATATATATATATATATTTTATATATATATATATATATATATGTGTGTGTGTGTGTGTATATACGTACATATATATATATATAGATATATACATATATATATATATATATATATATATATATAAATTATATATATATATATATATAAATAAATAAATAAATAATTAAATAAATATATATATATATATATATATATTATGTGTGTGCATGTACGTGTGTACACACACACGCACATATATATATATATATATATACAACTACAAGAGAAGAGCCTCGAACAACAACAGCCCCATAATGTTCATCTTCTGGGATTTGAAAAAGGCCTTCGACAAAGTACCTCGACCTGCCATGTGGACTGTCCTCAAAAGATATGGCTGCCCACCCCGATTTTGTCAAGCTGTTACGTGCCCTCCATAACGGAATGGTTGGGAGAGTCCGCCACCAGAACTCTCTTTCAGACCCATTCCCCATCAACGGCGACCTGAAGCAGGGCTGTGTTCTTGCCCCAACGTGTTTCTCGCTATACACCGCAGCAATGCTCAACGTGATTCCCCCAGACACACCCTCAGTTGACCTACGTTTCCGCATGTATGGAGGCGCTTTCAACCTCGCCAGACTCCGCGCCAGAACCAAGACCACCTTGTGTGCAGTGCGAGAACTGCAGTATGCTGACGACAATGCCACCCCAGGTCAGACGGCAGAGGACCTGCAGTCGTTAGCTGATGCATACAACTCTGCCTACGAACGTTTTGGGATGCAAGTCAACACAGATAAAACCAAGACCCTCGTCCAAAATCCACCAGGACTGATGCTCCCGAACTTCAATACCACAGTGAATGACCAACCATTAGAACAGGTGGACCAGTTCTCCTACTTAGGGAGCATCCTAACATCAGCTCCCACAAACAAAAAGGACGTGGAGAACAAGATCAGGGCAGCCCACTCCGCCTTTGGCTGACTCAACTGCCGCGTATTTAACAACCACGCACTGACAATGACCACCAAAATAATGGTGTTCAGGGCAGTAGTCCTCTCCACGCTCCTGTATGCACGTGAAACATGGACGCTATATAGAAACGATATTAAAAACTTAGAATGCTTCCAACAAATGACCCTGAGGCAGATCTTGAAAATCCCTGGGAGAGCCACACCACCAACATTGAAGTCTTAGAACGTGCCTCGCTGACCAGTGTGGAGGGCCACCATCATCCACCACCGCCTCCGCTGGATAGGACACGTGCATAGGATGGATCCATCTAGGCTCCCAAAGAAAATATTCTACGGAGAACTGACCCAGGGCACCAGACCACGAAGAGCCCCGAAAATGCGCTATAAAGATCAACTAAAGCGCACCCTGGCTCTAACTGACATCGATCCTTCCTCATGGGAAGAAACAGCCAGGGACAGGAAAACCTGGAGGAGTACAGTACACCATGGCACCGTGGACTTCGAGGAGAGGAGGAGACAAAATGAGGAGGCTAGGAGGAGAAGAAGGAGAGAGCGATTTGAACAGTCCCGCTCACCACCTACTCTCCCTTGTGAACACTGCCCGCGACTCTTCCACCACAGACTAGGACTTAACAGTCACATCAGACACAAGCACCCACCCCATAGATAGGAGCTGATGGTTAACGACAGAACCCAATACTCGGACACGAGTGGGCGCCGACGACGATATATATATATATATATATATATGCGTAAAAATCACAGGAAAACGTGATGCTCAGATGCAGAAGAACCACAGGGAAAATGAAAATACGGAATATACACTCAAGTCCTGACTAGTTTCGTGATACAGATGAAAACAAGAATATACCCGCCACTAGAAATGACCCTTTTTAGCAGGTGTCTAACGAGCTTGGGGACTCCTCCTACTAAACACCTGAGTCAAGCCGAGGTAGCGGGTAAGGGAGTGTCAGTGTTCTCTAAATCTCTATATGTATGTTCGTACTTTTGCTTTCCCTATAAATTGTAAGAAACCTCTCTCAATAAATCAGTCCTCTGAGGAAGTATCACGAAACTAGTCAGGACTTGAGTGTATATTCCGTATTTTCATATGTATATATATATATATATATATATAAATTTACATATATATATATATATATATATATACATATATATATATATATATATATATATCGAATTTTGAGCGAAGCGAAAAATCTATTTTTGGGTGAGGTATCCATGTCGTCCTGATGGAAGTTCCTAATAGGTAGCTTTCTAGGGTATATTTGACAACAGTGATATTCCCAGAGAATTTTACCTTAAGGTCTCCAGAATTCTAACTCCTGCAGCGAATATCCCTAAATAATCTCACAGGGATATTGCATAATATCAGAGGACGTATTCTTGACACGTCACATAGCTATATTACCCAGAACAGTATCAACGCTTCGAGGGGTACAGTGACAAGAATATGAAACGAGAATGATAAGAGAGCCGCTCATAAGGTATCTCTCCTATTCCGTTTCCAGTGTGTATCTGATGAAGGCGGTAGGGCCCTCTTTATTCCGTGTAGCGATATACGAGGTGCTACAGATACTGTACTATAGGGAGGGGTCAAAAAGCCCTTTAACAATAAAAGGAAGGGCTGGTTCATCAGGACAGTTATGGCTACCTCACCCAAAAATAGATTTTTTGCTTCGCTAAAAATCCGTTTTTTGGGCTCAGGCCATGTCATCCTGATGGAAGTTTACCGGAGCATTACTGTATCTGTGGATTCTCAATGCGTGCCATACTCTCAAGAAAGTATTTTCCTGCTCCGTCTAGACCTAGACACCTATGATGTTACCATCATACATCATTTCATCTAAGCATGAACTTTGTTAGTGCTTCCTGCCCCCTACAGGGAAGAGTCGTACTAGACTCTGAAAAAAGTCTCGAGAAGTACATAATAACTATGGATGACAAAATGACAAGCTTGTATAGTGGTCTCGCCCTATACAATATAAAGCAAAGTTTGTATAAGAATCACCAATGTCAGTATGAATTTGTGACACTTTCCTCAATGTGACTACTCTTATTACCTATTGTATAATGGTTGTATCCGCATAGGAACATATTTTGCCTCTTTGCCCCTATCCTGTTAGGGTACCACGTCAACCCTTCCAAGGAAGGATTAGAGTGAGTGGACTTTTTCTTGAATCAGGGAACAGTCTTAAAAGACATACCATGATAAAAATATCCATATTTTAATCTTAATGCTCAGTACATTTCTAATAAAATGAGTGTGGGCGAATAATAATAAACGTACATATCAGATCAACATTTATAAAATTTATAAAATGTGGATGATATGCGTTAAAGCATAAAGAAAAACAGTCAACAGAAAACATTGTTTCGTCTACTAGGAAACACATTTGCCACTTCAATTGAATTATTAATAATAATGATATAGTCTGTATACTGTTTATTTACACTAGCGTAAAAAACGCTTGGCATAAGCGTCCGTATTATGCTATAGTTCACCGACATCAATGGAACAGTTCGTAAGGACACTTTCATGGCCTATCGCCCAGCCTGTAGTAACATAAAGTGACTACACATGCACCCTCTTAATTAATCATCCCAAATTAATTACACTGTTCCTCGCAGACTTTAAAAAGAAGGTTAAAGAATTCTACCTGCTGCTAACACAGATCTCTTAAGTTGCTCCACTTGCTTCGCATAGTGCATAAAGAACACCTTGGATGACTACCAGCCGGTGTGCAAACAAGGATGTTCAAAGTCCATATAATTAAAGAAATTTTATGGAGGAGGCAACTTTCCTGGGATCATGACTAACAGGTGTACTGTCTGGATCCGTTCTGCGAATAACACGGGTGAATTTCGCCCTTAGTTATAGATAACTTTGAACCCAGGGTTTCTCTTCTGAACAGCTGTCCTCCCATAAAGTCTGAAGTTTTATGAAGATGGACCATTAGGCACTCCACTGGACATAGAGATGCATCTTCCTTCAGAGGGCAGATTCTCTAGGACCCCACCTGTTGGTGGGTAGCTTGTTTCTGGTAAGAAATGTTGGGTCTGGAAATAGATTCAGTTCTCCCTCCAAGAACTGGACGAAGCCTTCCTCTCTAGAGAGTGCCACTATTTCACTAACTCTGGCCCCCAAAGCGAGTACAAACAGAAATATGACTTAAATTCAAAACCTTCTACGCACATTCCTCATTGTTCATTATTTAAAGAAAATGAAGAATCATATCTAATGACCATGCAAAGGGTCTTTGGAAGCGCTGAAGGGCTAAGCCCAGCATGGGCATATGGTATCTAACTTGTCAAGGCAGGCTTGAACAATAGAATTGTGTTGGTTGCTAAACCTTGCTCAGGAAGGTGAATGAAGAATGATAAATAGGAATCTGTCGGGATTTCTTTTGGTTTCTTCGCCTTGACAAAGGATAGCTATTTCTTCCCTGAAGCATCATAATGTCTTCTGGTTGCCTCCATAAGTCTAAACTGACTTTTTAACACCGAATTTTTTCTCATCGCTAAGGAGAGAAAATCATGAGATGTAGGTTCCGTGTTTTCTGTGATGGAGCGAAGACAGTCGACTTTTGTACTCGCTGAGACAGGGATGGATCCGGTAGCGGTACGAATTTTAGTCGTAGTTCCAATGTTAGAGGGGACCACACGCTATTTGGCCACTTGTGGGCCACTACTGCTGCTTTCCCTTTGAAGGATCTCAGCTTATCGAGAACCTTCAAAAGGAGGTTGTGCGGAGGAACAGATAAATACTGGACCATCTGTTCCAGTCTAGGGACATAGCGTCCACTGCCTCCTCTAGTGGATCCTCTATGGGGACACGTAACAATCTATTTTCTTGTTGTCTATCATCGCAAAGAGGTCTATCTGCAGCTCCGGGACTTGGCTTGAGATGAAGGAGAACGATCCTGCGTCAAGGGACAATTCTGACTCTATTGGTGTAAACCTGGATACAGCGTCTGCTGTTACATTGTGGAACCCTTGAATGTGAACTGCTGACAGGTGCCATTTCTTCCATTCCGTCAAACGGAATATGGCCAACATCACTTGGTTGATTTGAGGTGACCTCGACCGTTGTCGATTCAGGCATCTCACTATCACCTCGCTGTCTAGAACCAGTCTTATGTGGGTCGAGTGGCGAGGAGATACTTTCTTTAGTGTCAGAAGAACTGCCATGGCTTCTAGAAAGTTAATGTGAAAAGACTTGAAAAGATTGGACCAAGCTCCTTGGTCTCTCTTCTGATGAGAGTGACCTCCCCAGCCTTCCTTTGAGGCGTCTGTGTGGATAGTTACTGACGGGGGAGGAGGTTGAAGAAGTATTGATCTCTTCAACTGCTTGGCATTGGACCGCGGCTTAAGAAGCGTTCGCAGTCGAGTCGGTAGAGGTCTTATTAGATCTCTTCGCGCGTTTGATGCGTATTTTCTCCAGACTCCTGTTGCATCCTTTAGCTGTGCTCTTAGCACAGGGTCTGTTATCGAAGCAAACTGTAGAGAGCCCAGCACTCTCTCCTGTTCGCATCTTGATATCCGTTTGGATTTCAGCAGTCTCTTGACAGATCCTGCTATTTCTTTCCCAGGAATGGAAAATCGATGTGACTCTAAATTCCAGTGGATTCTCAACCACTGAAATTTTTGAGCTGGAGAAGGTCGAGAATTTTTTATGTTGATCTTGAATCCCAGATGTTCCAAGAACTGGATCACTATCTTGGAAGCTTGCATGCATTCTGTCCTGGATGCTGCCCACACCAGCCAGTCGTCCAAGTAGGCTACTACTTGGACCCCCTTTAGGCGTAATTGATGGACGGCTGCCTTCGCGAGCTTCGTGAAAATCCTTGGGGCTATGTTTAGTCCGAAAGGCATGGTTCTGAAGGCGTGAAGTTATCAATGTAACTTGAAGCCTAGGTAGGAGGAGAGGTGACAATTAATTGGAACGTGCCAATAAGCGTCAGACAAGTCTATAGAAACAACATATGCCCTTTTGGGCAGTAGTATCCTTATGTGTTGAAGTGTGAGCATTCTGAACTTGTAGTTCACTATGAACTTGTTGAGTGGCGACAAGTCTAAAATGACTAAGTTTTTCTGAGTCCTTCTTAGGAACACAAAACAGCCTTCCTTGGAATTTGATGGACTTAACTTTCCGGATTACTCTTTTGTCTAAGAGCTCTCGGACATATTCTTCTAGAATGGGGGTTGAGTGTTGGAAAAATTGAGGAAATTGAGGTGGAGGACTGCTCCAGCTCCAACCTAGTCCATTCTTTATTAGGCTGTGGGCCCAGGGATCGAAGGTCCAGCGATCCCTAAATAGCTGTAGTCTCCGTCCTACTGGAAGTATCTCACTTCTGCTGTTGTGGACCTGAGGCCTTGCCTCCTTGACCGCATCCTCCTTTGGATCCCCTTCCTCTTGAAGGGCGTCTAGAAGAACCTCTGGTTGTTACTCTAGCTTTCGCACGAAAGGAAGAAGTCTGCCTTTCGAAGGCTGGGTCAAAAACTGGCGACTGTGTCGCCAATTGTTGAGGTACCAGCTGGTACGTGGTAGAAGGTTGTGCCACTATCTGAGGCACCGCGGTCACAGGAAATTGTTGATGATGTTGCTGTCTTCCTCTTCGGTTGGGGACCCTCATCTGGAGAAGACTTTCTCTAAAGATCTAAGCCCCACTTTTTGAGAAGGTTCCTAACCTCTGTGGCGGCCTTGTCTACTACCTCTTTAACCACTTCATTGGGAAAGAGGTCTTTACCCCAAATACGAGAGGAGATCAGTTTCCTTGGTTCGTGCCTCACTGCAGCCGAGGCGAATACGAACTCTCTACAGGCTCTCCTAGCTTTAATAAAGCTATAGAGATCCTTCGTAACTGTGGCCAGATGGGTTTTGGCCACAACCATGAACATGTCCTGGTTCTTGGGGCCACTTGCCATCGTTTCTAGTGTCGTTTGCAACAATATCGATGCCACAAGTCTTTCTTTTGCCTCTTGCTCTCTACGCAAGAGAACCTCCGACAGTTTTGGAAGTGCCTCACCGAACTGGCATTCAGCAATATCAGCTTCCAGTTTCCCAACTGAGAAGGTAAGGTGTACATCCTTCCAGTCTTCTTAGTCCAAGGGCAAGGTCAGAGATAACGGCTTGCATTCCTCCAAGGAGGGGCATGGTTTCCCTGCCTCCACCGCCTTTAAGGCTGCCTTCTATCCCTTTTCCAAGAAGGGAAAGGCTTTGGTAGGAGAGGCCACAAAGGAGGGAAGCTTTTTACTCAAGGTGGGCACCTTTGAGTTAGTGAAGCCCCTCTCTTTCATCGAGCTCGCTATTAACGTCTGAGCTTTACTATGGTAAAAAACTATGACCTCCTTCGGCTCCGTCTCCTCATTTGAGGCTGGCTCCTTCCTAAGACGGACATAGCAGTCCGGATAAGAATATTTGTTAGGCCAAAATTCCACTTCTTCCAGGGGAATTGCTCCCAACATTTCTGAGATCACGATCTTCCCGGTTGTCATTGGCATGTGTTCGGCATACCTCCAAGGATTGGTATCCGAGCACAAAGGAAGATCCTTCACGCTGAGCCGCCTCTAGGGTCCACGTGATGCTGCAACTCTACATATCTCCAGTTTCATTGCTGCTTCCTTCTCATCATTCTTCCTCTGAATTTGTTGGATCATCTCAACAATGGAAGAAAGAGTCCTTCCCAGTTCATCTGGGATAGCAGACGATGTAGAAGGAACAGGTTCTAGGTCCTGAACCGATGTAACCGACACTTCGTCGATTTCTTCCTCTTCTACTTGAGGAGCCTGGAACAGCTCCTCCTCCTGACCTTCTCCTAGAAGGTCCTTCTCAGTAGAATCCGACACCTCCGACATCCTATCGTCCAATTGGATGTCTTGAAGGGCGGCCGAGACTTCAGAATCTACCGGATTCTGAGCAGTTGGTATCTCCACCTGAGGCGGGGGGATGATTGCATCAGCCGATGCTTTAGGGAAAAGGTAGGCCCTCATCTTCTCATTTGGAAGGTAGGGGCCTGAGGTGTTTTTTCTGAAAACCACTCACCCAGGATTGTAACATTTCCCTGGCAGCATCCCTTGACTCCGTCGACTTAGGGTCGTCAAAAGCCTCGGTAGTCAGGTTAGAACAAACTGTACAAACATGGGGGTTCCAATCACCTCTGGAGGCTGCGCATGCTGCGTGCCTCCTGCAAA
>NC_090728.1:18124281-18134281 GCF_036898095.1 Palaemon carinicauda | reverse complement strand
TCAAAAATCATTTCACAAAAAGCCTAGTCATTTAATGAAATTGTTCTAAACTATAATCTTATACTGCTTATATTGATCAGGGTTCTTACTTCAAAATATAGTATCCATTTGCAAACAAATACCAGAATTACACAGTTTGCCGGACTTCTCTCAGGCAAAGTGTGTAAAAAGAAATACTAAATTTCAGTCATTTCACATAACGTCTAGAAATTTTAGTCATATCGTGAAATCTCTAAGTGAATCAGTCATTTCACGAATTGCCTAAAATCTTTAGGCGCTATGCCAAAAGCCTGGTTACACAGTTTGCCTGTAACATATATATATATATATATATATATATGTAATAGACGGTAGGATAAGCGTCTCGATTCGTCTGAGTGGGTTCTTAATGGTTCAATGTTTAAACGCTGATGGATGTGACATATGTTTATTCCAGAAACTCCACCTGACAAACAAACAATCAATAATATACAAATTGTCAGATAGATACACATATACTGTACACACTTTAGTGACTAGAATATTACAACACAGCATAGCATAGTTATCACAATTATCCTCAGCAATATTATATTAGGTTTAAAGATATATGTTCTGCAAAGCACTCGACACAGACTATTAGGGATTTTAACAATGGCAATGTTCTATTTAACAATGGCAATTAAACGGATCACTAATAATAGATTAAATGCTGGACATTATAGAAATCCAATCGGAATGCACATATTTCACAATACACCTCAAAGCACACACTCGTACTGACCTGTAAAGAATATTTGGGAAATATTCCACAATATATAACCGTAGTACGGCGTAGGCTAACATAAAGCCTGACAACCTGGGGGCACCAGACAGAGACGCCCTCGTGACTGTGTTGGCCCGAGCTACGTGTTAACGCTGGGAGGACCAAAGACCGAATCACAAGATTTGTCTTTCCAAATTCTCGCCAGTAACCATGCCTGGTTACTGTAAAAAAAAACCTGTTAACGAGGTGTACTCCGCAGTTAATTGATTAGTCTTAACTATAGTTACGAGGACGGTATAAAATTTGAAGTAATATATTGATACTTAGCATTTCCCACCAACTGAGATTTAATGAGGTTTACTGCCATTGACTTGTTAAAACACCTACCAAGTTAAATAAGACGAAGAAGATACATACATGAACACAAGGAGTATGTACCTAAATACATGGACACATGGTTGAATAATTGGTAACATATCAAAATTAGCTGTACAAATCAGAGTTCATAATAGTGTTTAATCAGACTAGGGCTCCTCCAAAATAGCACAGACGAGCTTGCTCAGCATGTTGACCCTGTTGGCAACTCTTGAAGGATACACAGAATGAGACATCTCATATACCTCGGGATGCAACCACCGTGGAGTCCGGCACTGTCGAGTTGACCGACAAGGGACAAGAATAGGTTCTTCAGAACCTAGAGCAGCAGCTTCCTCGGGCTCCTCTTGGGAAGAAGCCTCTGAGCTCTCTGGATCAGCAGCTGGCATAACTGGTTCTTCAAATACCTGAATTTCTTCCCCACTCTATTCCAGAGCAGACCGAATATCTGGCACGACGTCAGGGACAGGAACTGGGGGTTCCACAACTGGCTCTGCTGGTTGAGGTGGACTACTTCAAGGCATTGGAATGGGACGCTTTCTTAGAGTAGGGACGGGCTCGGGTCGGAGGCGAGGGTGAAATCGTATGCCAGACTCTGAATCATTAGAATCATCTGATGAGTCAGTGGTATTGGCTACAGGAGTATCTACACTGGTCATAGATGAATTATCCGTTGTTTTGCGCTCTACTGAGACATCGTCGTCTGTCCGGTACTCTATTGCGCTGCTCAAAGGAAGCAGCAAGTTCCGATGTAGGGTCCTCTTTGGTCCCTTCTTGTCTACAGGCTGGGCAACATAAACGGGAACTTCGGAGTTGGGATGACTGATGACAACGTAGACATCTGGTTGCCAACGATCCGCTAATTTGTGGGTCCCTGTGAAGGCCACATTCCTGATGAGGACTTTATCTCCTTCCCTGAGAATAGCAGAACGAGCATGCAGGTCATAATTTTTCTTCTGTATGGCCTTCTTGTCAGTACTATATGCTGATGCTAACTCGTAAGCACTCTGGAGGGACTTCTCCAATTGACCGATGTAGTCTTTCTGGGACTGTGCTGCCCCTCGAGCATGCAGGACCTCATCCAGACCAAAGCGAAGATCTACGGCGAGGCGCGGTGACTGTCCGAACATTAAATAATGAGGCGAAAAGCCGGTTGTTTCATGCTTGGTAGAGTTGTATGCATGGACCAATGATGCAACCTGTGTCTTCCAATTCCTCTTTTGTTCAGGCTTCAGCGTACCCATCATGTCGAGGAGTGTGCGATTGAAACGTTCGCACTGGCCATTCCCTTGAGGATGATATGGTGTGGTACGGCTTTTCCCGATACCCGCCAGATTGCAGAGTGACTGAATCACCCTGGACTCGAAGTTGCGACCCTGATCTGAGTGTAGCCTTTGGGGGAAACCATAATGACAGATGAAGTTTTCGAACAGAAGCTTGGCTGTGGTTGATGCTGTCTGATTCTTGCACGGATAGGCTTGGGCATACTTTGTAAAGTGATCGAGATGACAAGGATGTTCTCCACTCCACCTTTCGAAGACTCTAACTTGAGATAATCCATGCAGACTAACTCCAGAGGTTGTGATGAGCTGATATTCACCAAAGGAACACGTTGGTTGACGGCGGACTTCCGTCTGACGCAAGGCAGGCATCCCTTGATGTAATTAGCAACTGCTGTTGACATACCAGTCCAGAAGAAACGGTCTTGAAGAAGAGAGAGTGTTCGATCACGACCGAGATGACCGACTTCGTCATGACATCCTTCCAAGGCTTACTGGTAAAACTTACTGGGAAGTACGACCTGACGCTTCGGCAAACCATGGACGAGGGTGTTCCGGATCAAGATTCCATCTTCCAAGACAAGATGATCTCTCTCCCTCATCAGTTGCTTAACTGCCAAAATGTTTGAGGAACATTTCTCCTAAGACTTCTCTCCTAGCCGACTGATGACTTCCACGAGATGGGGATCTTCCCTCTGGGCCAACCTCCAGTCCTCCTTGGTCATACTATGGAGACCATCCGTGGGCAGGCTAGATACCTGGCAATGTTGAGAACAGCAGATTGACTCCACAACTGGAACATCCTCTTGGACAGAAGCAAATACGGCATCAACAACTGGACTGGACACCTTTTGACAAATGGAACTTGGCCACTGGATACGAGATAGGGCATCAGCATCCACGTTAGTTTTGCCAACTGAGCAACCCAGCGATGTCCGGTGGCATCAAGCTTGGCAGAACTGAGGACATACGTGAGAGGGTTGGTGTCTGTATAGGCAGTGAATTGGGCTCCATACAAGTAGTCATGAAACTTTTCACAGACGGCCCACTTTAACGCGAGAAACTCTAACTTGTGTGCAGGGTAGTTCTTCTCGGACTTCTTCAATCCACAAGAGGCATAAGCAATGACGCGTTCCTGACCTTCCTGCTGTTGATAGAGGATTGCCCCTAAGCCCTCAGAACTGGCGTCAGTATGGAGAATAAATGGCTGCTTGTAGTCAGCAAACCCCAACAGTGGCGCGGAAGTAACACGGGCGATAACTCGTCAAAAGCCTTCTGGTGCTCTTCCTTCCAATGGAATAAGGCAGGTGGTTTCCGAGTTTTCCCACCATGGACCTTTATAACTGGGCCTTCTGTCAGCCGATGCAGCGGACGAGCAATACGAGCGAAGTCTTGCACAAAACGACGGTAATAGCCGACAAATCCCAGGAAACTCTGGACATCCTTCACAGACTTCGGAATGGGCCAGGACTGAACACTGCTGATCTTCTCGGGATCTGTGTGGATACCCCCCTCGGACACTACATGACCAAGGTACTTGATCTCTCGGGCAAAGAGATGACACTTCGAGGGTTTGAGCTTTAAACCAGCCTGTTGCAAGCGTTCAAACACAGCTTCGAACCTGACCAGGTGTTCCTCAAACGTAGACGAATAAACGATGATGTCGTCGAGATACAGTAGACAATACGTGAGGTACAAGTCCCCCATAAAATGCTCCATAAGTCGTTGAAAGGTAGCTGGTGCATTTGTGAGACCAAATGGCATCCTGTTACACACCCAGAACCCTAGGTTACCAACGGTGAATGCAGTCTTGTGCTTGTCTTCCTCGGCCAACTCTACTTGCCAGTACCCACTTTTCAAGTCCAAAGTACTAAACCACTTGGCACCATGCAGGTTGTCGAGCGTGTCATCGATGCGTGGCAAGGCATAAGAATCCCTGATGGTTAAGGAGTTGAGCTTTCGCAAGTCCAGAAAGAAACGAAGAGACTTGTCCTTTTTACGGATGAGCACTACATTGGATGAGTAGGGACTTTTAGACTCGCGAATACAGTAACATCAAGATCAAGCATCTCCTGGATATGCTTACGGACCTCATCAACCATGGCTGGGGGGATGCGCCGATGTCGCTCTTTAAAGGGTTGATCATCCTTTAAGTTGATTTGGTGTTGTACATGTTGTGTATGCCCAAGGTCCAGGTCGTGCAGCGAAAACACTGACTTCCAATTCTGGATCATCCTCCGAGCTTGGGCTACCTGGTCTGGAGACAAATGCTGCGATAGGTCAAACTTGGCCAAAAATGCGTCATCATCCATTTTTGCACCATGATCCACTGCTGTAGACGGCGCCGGTTGGGAACCAGGAGTAGGCGCAACGGATTGCTGCACCAGGTCTACATTATGCAACTCGCACAACACTGTCTTCGGGCAGATGGTCACCTCCTTGTTGGAAAAGTTAACGATTTCCACAGGAATCCGGCTGGTAGAAGTCCCAGGCTGAACCATGGTTATGGCTGGGGTCACCACCAAACCTCCGGGGAGAGAAGATCGGGATGGATCTTCTATTGCCACTAAGGTAGGTGCGAACAGTACACTGAACCGACTAAAACCATGAACCAATCGGCGACCCCCAGCAGGGATGACGATGGGCTTGGTGGTCCTTACAGAGCCCAAACTCTGAACAGTCGATGTAATGGTATAATGGTTTGTTGTTTCACCATGGCCTTGAATGCCATCATCCAGGGAGCGGATAACCTGTCCAGACGAGTAGGTCCCCTGTAGTCTGCTTCACATCGGCTCAATATGTTCGTACCTACGAGAACAGGTACTTGACGATGATATTCAGTGTTGGGGACCACGAGCATTAAGGTATCGAGGCTAAGATCTAGGTCCGGAAATCGAAGGCTGACTTCAACATAACCGAGATACTTGAGGATGGTTCCATCAGCAATCTTCACCCGAAGCAATTCTTCCACGGAATACACCTCCAAACCAAGCTGTTGCTGAAACTGCTGAGATATGGTGCTGAGCATGGATCCGGAGTCGAGTAATGCAGTAACATCCTCGCCTTCTACGGATACATCTACTTCACAAGATGGGCCAACCAACCGATCAATGACGGGGCGCTCCCTGTCGGCACCCACCATATGCCCCATTATGCTGGATTTTACCCATTTAAAGGACATTCGGCCCTGATGTGTCCAGGCTGACAACACTTGTAGCATATGCCCCGAAAGGGCGGATAGGTTGACTGTGATGCTGTAGGGGACTGGTCAACTGGGGTGGCTGCAGGAGCAGGTGCTTGCAGTTGAGATGTGCTGGAGCCCTGTCCTCTGCCTCGACATCCACGACCACATCCCCTCCCAGATTCCAGTAACTTCTGCAGGGCCTCGACCTGTGTCTGCAAGACGTCCATCCTTTTCATGACATCATCCAAGTCCTTCTTCTGTGATTGAGATATAGGTGGTGACACTTGCTGAGACTGGATGGACTTTGATAATGAAGATCCTTCCAGCTCTATGACCCGTGCCGAAACGAGCATGTTCTCAAAGGACACACCTATGTCCATCTGGTAACGAAGGGACATCTTCATCGATGGGGACTGCAAGCCGGACCAGAACTTCTTGCGGAGCATCTTGGATGCATGCTCTTCAGACATCATGGATGGATCACGAAGGATGATCTGGGACATCAAATCCTCGAGTCGGCAAGCCCACGATGCCACGGTCTCTTCTTTCTTCTGGGCCGCTAACCAGAACTGACCAAGAAGCTCGTCAATGGGGAGAACATTACTAAAGCGATGATCCAAATGTTGCAGCAACCGTGCAACTGAACACTGACCTGAGACGTGCAGGAGGACCTCTGCGGCAGGACCTTTGAGTGACCGACGGATGGCTTGTAGGATTTCCGGCTCGGAGTTCACATCCAGAGACACTAACGCTTCCACTTCTTGCTTCCATAGCGCGTAGCTGACACCAGACTTGGAATGGTCACCAGTGAAGTGGGACGATATCTTGCATTCCGCATGACTAGGCCGAGGATATGGCATTGGACTCTGCTGGGTTGCAGGTCCTGAGCATAGGCTAGCGTAAGTTTCAACAATGGGCCCAGGTGACGCAGCGCCATCGGACTTGTTCCCTAACTGCGAAGCGATCTTCTTCCTCTCGGACAAAGGCAAGTCCTGGAGTAATGCCACGATCGTCTGGACTTGTGTTGAACCTGGGACCTCCTTCGACTCATTCTGCAGCTCCTCTTGCTGTATCATAAGAGCGACTTGCATCTCTCGGTCGAACAGCAACGCCTGAACCGTGAGGGGACAGTCCATAAACTTCCAACTGGTAGCTCTGGTGCAGCATGCAGTTGCTTCTTCTGCAGTGCGGAACACTAGAATGGCATGACATGTGCCCAGGAACACAAATTCAGGCTCGTCATGAGTTTGTTTCCGCAGGTAGGCACGGACTTCTTCAGCAGGACACTCGGCTGGTAAACCAAGCACCAACACACTACGTTGGCGGACCATCCTGGGCGAGAACTAGTAGACAAAGGCTTGAACCAATCTAGTGTGATGACAAAGCGTTGAAGAACACAAAGGCGAACGTGCAACTAACACGTTCCACAACTGGAGAACCAGCACACAAACACTACTACTTTTACAGTCGGGCGGACACAGAAAAAAAAAATTGTGATGTCTAAGTCAATGTCTAAGACCCCGGCCAAAATATCACCTGAATTATACTGTATTCTAAATTACAATAAAAGCAACATATTACACGTATTATAGGAACCACAAAAGTACAAATTAAGTTAACCAAAGGCACATTAATGGAACACAAGTAAATTACAACCGGTCATAAACAATTTTAGAAAAAAAAAAAATATATCCAGGTCAATATGTACTAGCAAATACCTTGAAAACTTACTAAGTTAAAAGAAGTTTAGATGCACCACAATTTGGAAGACAAATTTACTGGAATGCGGTCAGCATAATTTGGACAAGCAACATCTTTTACTGAAACTCCAAGTTAAATAAATTAAAAAAAGAAAAAAAAAAAACACTGATAATTACTACCAAGTAAGCATTACACAATTTAGAAAGCCACACACTCAAATGCCAAAGTACCAAATAATATGATTATTTACCTGTTATTATTTTGAACTAATTTTATTCAATCAATTTCATTTATCAGACAAGCCAAAACTATTTTGCTTTCAAGTACAAATCCCTTCTCACAAGTCCTACTATTACAGAATGGATTATACTTCAATAATTCAACAAGTACCTAGACCAAGTTTGCCTAATTACAATTATCACACTACTAACATTTTAAATGACGGTTACAAAGAGCTGAGCAGGTCAAGGGTAGGTCAAAGGCTACAATAATACAAGTTGACTACAGAGTTGACAAATATCTAAGCTGAAATTACATTACACAACTACCAACTTGGCATAAGCTATTTCCCAAAATTTATTACTTTACAATTTGAAGAAAAATAACCTTTACACAATTCTTTACTGAGTAATTTAATTTGATACACTAATAACAGGCACTGATGTACTCAATACCACCGATTAATATTGTCATGTATCACACGCCAACAGCCAGAAAAAAAAAAAATTTCCTTATCAGTTCATTCAGAACAAATGTGTGTGAAAGCGCCTGGCATATAACCACCACAATTAATAGAGTCCCTTCAGAGTCAAGACATAACCATGCACGGCGCAGGCAAAAATCTCTCCGTGCTCTAAGGCACCATACACCAATGGCGAGTCGCTGTCCATACACGTTAATACACAGGCGAACTCACGCCAGTCCAAAGCACCTCACAACACCAATACAATCGAACACAATAACACACAACAAAAATATAACTGAACACAGTAACACACATATGTGACAGCTGAAGATATCCATGGTAAAAGTGTCACCAGTCACTACGCTAGTCCTCGCTGGTATACAAAACAGTGTGTAACGCTAAAAACAACCGGAACCACCTTGTGCGACGTACAAAACCACCGCAGCTCCTGACGAGGCTTGATCACGGCCGATACTGTCCAGAAGTCTGGTCACAGCTGCCTCCTCCCACCCACGATAGGATCGGTCTCCCGACCGTACCTGTGGTGTCTATAGTGCATAAACACTGGACCATCTGCGACGCGTACAGCGGTACTCACACAGAGATGTCCATCCTATCGTAAAATTGCTCCGGAGCGTAATCCAGGGAGATGCCTTATCTCTGGAGCTGGCGAAAACCAGGTGGAGCTTCTTCGTCGCACACTGAACCAATGACCCGGGGGGCGCCAATGTAATAGACGGTAAGATAAGCGTCTCGATTCGTCTGAGTGGGTTCTTAATGGTTCAATGTTTAAACGCTGATGGATGTGACATATGTTTATTCCAGAAACTCCAACTGACAAACAAACAATCAATAATATACAAATTGTCAGATAGATACACATATACTGTACATACTTTAGTGACTAGAATATTACAACATAGCATAGCATAGTTATCACAATTATCCTCAGCAATATTATATTAAGTTTAAAGATATATGTTCTGCAAAGCACTCGACACACACTATTAGGGATTTTAACAATGGCAATGTTCTATTTAACAATGGCAATTAAACGGATCACTAATAATAGATTGAATGCTGGACATTATAGAAATCCAATCGGAATGCATATATTTCACAATACACCTCAAAGCACACACTCGTACTGACCTGTAAAGAATATTTGGGAAATATTCCACAATATATAACCATAGTACGGCATAGGCTAACATAAAGCCTAACAATCTGGGGGCACCAGACAGAGACGCCCTCGAGACTGTGTTTGCCCGAGCTACGTGTTAACGCTGGGAGGACCAAAGACCGAATCACAAGATTTGTCTTTCCAAATTCTCGCAAGCTACCATGCTTGGTTACTGTAAACAAAAACCTGTTAATGAGGTGTACTCCGCAGTTAATTAATTAGTCTTAACTATAGTTACGAGGACGGTATAAAGATTTGAAGTGATATATTGATACTTAGCATTTCCCACCAATTGAGATTTAATGAGGTTTACTGCCATTGACTTGTTAAAACACCTAACAAGTTAAATAAGACGAAAAGATACATACATGAACACAATCATATTATATTTGTTCCTGTCACACACACACACACACACACATATATATATATATATATATATGTATATATATATATATATATACATATATATATATATATATATATGTACTGTATATACATACATATATATATATATATATATATATATACATATATATACATATATATATATATATATATATGCATATATATATATATATATATATATTTATATATGTATATATATATTCGTATATATGTATATATGTATATATATATATATATATATATATATATATATATATATTTGTATATATGTATATATGTATATATATAATATAAATATATATATATTATATATATATAGATATATTTATATATATATATGTGTGTGTATATATATATATATATATACACATATATATATATACATATATATATATATATATATATAAATATATATATATATATATATATATATTTATCT
>NC_090728.1:18104281-18119281 GCF_036898095.1 Palaemon carinicauda | reverse complement strand
TCTTTGCTGTTTTGCTGACAATCTCTTTTTGTGAAAATATGGCTCAGAAAAATTTGAAGTTCTATTGTTATATTTACACTGTAATCCAAATTAATGTAACCCACATGTATCATACACGATTTTACACTAACGGTATTTCTGTTTTTTTGTGATATTGTTGTAATCATTCCCCTCTCACACTGATAGCTTTTAATTTCCTTTATGTACTTGTACCAATCTGCTTGAATTTTTATGCCATTATTTCACTGACACTGCTGTTATAAAAGCTCACTGTCTGTTGAAATAAAGTTAGTTGCCTTTACACCATCTCTCAGTTATCGCCTAATTGCCCGCTCTCACATTGGTGACCAATGGAGTAACCAGCTACCTCCTGCTTATCCCCATTACTGCTGTGTCTTACTGTTTGATGATGCCACCTTCTGAAACTGACTCTACTATCAACACCACATCACTGAAACTGCCATCCTTTGCCACCAGAGAAACCCTCGACTGGTTCCAGTTTCGCATCAAGAAGGTGAATGAGTAAAGCACCAAAGCAGATTACCTTCACAAGGCCATACCATGAGACACTTTCTCAGAAATATCTGGAGCAGTATTCGCCTTCACCGGCCGCCCCTATAGCGAAACTATTTCAACTCTCTCAACAACCTTTGGGGGACTAAAAGGCTCCGCTTGCCCTCAGGAAAATGATAAGTATCGCTCATAAGCAACCTGCTGCAGACGGCTCTCCTCATTAAGTGAATCTATTTCATGCCCTTTGTGTACAGACATTACCTGATGCTGTACGTGATGCTGTCCCTGGTGTTGATATTCTCCTCATAAAAGACCTGATGACCAAAGTTGACACTCTTATGGGCACCCAGTTTACCATCAACGCCTACATTCCTGACGAAGTGGACAACTATTCACCATAGACCAAAGCTGATGTGAATGCGGTAGGACACATATGTGCTCGAGCGATAAAAAAGTCAGCCGTTACCCTCATATATCCCCCCTTACGTACGCCCCAATCAACGACCTCTCCCGGCACTTACTGAAGCCCATGGACTGCATTTATACTAGTACTATTCCAAATTTGGAGTTGCTGCTATAGAATATGCGAATGTTTGTTAGTGGACAAAAACTTGTAAGTAGGTCATCGCTTGCAGTGGTGGCTTCCCCTGTCACTAATCTTTTCTTTTTACATGATGCATGTATGACATGGCAATTTCTGGTAGACACGGGTGCTTGCCATTCTCTTCTGCCACGGCCATTCTCCAAGATATGACGTAGTCTAACTGATCTGTCAACATCCGCCTGGTAGCTACCAACGGATCTTCGATACCCACCAAGGGTTATGAAACCCTATCATTATCATTTGGAAGCGCCAAATATATAGTATTTAGAAGTGTCTCGTTGCTGATGTCGCATTGCCAATCCTCATAGCAGAATTCCTCCCACATTTTCACCACCTGCGAAATGTAGCTTACTGACAGTTAGTCAATGCAGATTCGTACGCCCCAAGGCTTCTTGAAACCCGCCATGCTCTTCACATCAGTGCTCCCACGGATGCCTTCGCCCAACTGCTCACATCTTATCCGGAGTTTTTTTATCCTGAGCTTCGTCAAATGCCCAGAGCTACTGCAAAACATGGTACATATCACCATATCCAAAAAATGTGTCCCCCATTGTTTGCCAGATTCAGACGTCTGGCACCAGACCGTTTGGCAGCCCCTAAACAAAAGTTCACCAAAATAAAAAAATGGGCCTTTGTCGAAAGTTCTCAAGAGGATGGTCGTCACCCTTACATATTATGCTCAAGAAAGAAGGCTCTCTGTGTTCGTGTGGGGATTACAGGTGCCTACCATGCACAAATAACTGGATCACTACCCCAACCCAAACTTAGCCGACGTGACCTTCTACTTTCAAAAAGAGAAGGTTTTCTCCATGCTCGAATTCCTGGAGGGGTATTATCAATAGCTCATGAAAACAGGAGACATCCCAAAGACCTCCATCACTCCCCTCCCTTTGAGTACATACACCCTCAATTGCACCTCTTTTGGCCTTCGTAATGCTGGGGCAACTTTCCAACGTTTCATGGACAGCATCTTAGGTGACCTCCCCTTCTGTGTGTGTTATGTGGACAACATACTTGTGTTTTCTACATCCAAAGAGGAACACCTCCGACATTTATGCATCATGCTTGACCCCCTATAACAGAATGGGCTTGTAGTCCATTAAGAAAAATGAAACTTTTGTTCCAAGGAAGTATAATTTTTAGGGCACAACGTCACTTCTGAAGGAGACCGCCATCTTCAGGAGAAGGTAGCAGCCGTTCAGAACTTTCCCAGGCCCTCGACCATCAAAGCACAGCAAGAATTCTAGGGTTTGATCAACTACTACCTACGTTTCCTGCCAGCCATCACCCTTAATCTTAGCCCCCTATACGCCTCTCTCAAGGACAAGCCAAAAGACCTGAAGAGGGGTCTTCTTAAAGAAATGGCCTTCTGCAAAGCTAAGCATGTCTTATCAACCACTGCTGCTCTCACTTTACTGGTTCCATCTCTCCATTGATTCCAGCAATATCGCTATTCGGGCAGTTATCGAAAGGGTGGTCAATGGGTCGACACGCCCATTGGCCTTCATCAGTAGAAAGCTGTCCAAGGCTGAATCCGGCTACTCTAACTTCAACCACAATTTGCTGTCGGTGCATTTGGCTTTCCGTCACTTTTGCCATTCCCTAGAAGGTACACATTTCTTCATTCACATGGACCACATTCCTCTGAAGCAAACCTTCATTTATCAGTCAAAAGACTATTATGCCCGTCAATGCTAATATCTCTCCTCCGTAGGTGAATACAATTGTACCCTTAAGCACGTCCAAAGGAAAATGAATCGCATTGCCGATGACCTATTAAGAATTGCTTTGGCATCAATTCACCTGGGATTTGATTACAATGCCTTGGCAGAAGCCCCCCTCCTCCCAAAAAAAGACCCAGAGTACCGAGCAAATAGGACATCCTGCACATACCTCTTTTTGGAGGACGTTTCTCTGGATGACTACAATGCCAACCTCCTCTGTGATGTCACTACTGATAGACATTGGATACCTTTTTCCATGCGCTGTTTGGTGTTTGATTTCATTCATGGCCTTTCACTTCCGTTGAGCTGTTCTACTGCACAGTTACTGAGGACAAAGCTTATTTGGAATGATATTTCTAAGGATGCTAAGGATTGGGTCGACGTCTGTACTTAATGGCAAAATTCAAAAGTACATCAATGCAAGGATTAAGGAGCAGGCACCTTTACTCAAGATCATCAGTGCTTTGTCCACATTCACATTGATGTTGTAGGTCCTCTACCCACATCACAAGGACATCGTTACCTGTTTACCATCATCGATACCACCACTCGCTAGCGGGAAGCCATTCTCATATAAACTGCAATGTCTGCCTCCTGTACATATGCTCTACTCTCAGGATGGACAGAGAGAAATGGTATCCCTGAGATGTTGGTACCCCTTTAACCTCTCAACTGTAGGCATCATTAACAAATATCCTGGGTGTCACCCTTCCTCGGACAATCGCATACAACCCTTCTGCCAACGGTAGGGTTGAACGTCGTGACCGAATCCTCAAAGCACCTTTGATGTCCTGCTGCAAGGACTCCAACTCGTTTGATTAGCTTGCTGTGCTCCACCTGGGACTAAGGACCACTCCTAAAGATGCCCTAATGTCTCAACAGCTGAAATGGTGTATGGTGACTAGTACGTCATCCCTGCCAAATTGTTTTCCGTTTGTAACCTTCTCTGACAATCTCCAGCGCCTACGTCTCATTGTGGAAAAATTTACTCCTAGTCACTAAACTTACCAGCCCCTAATTAAGAAACAAATACTGACAGATCTGCACTAGCAATCTACCAATAACGCCCTCTTAAATAGGCCCTTTGATCAGGACCTGTCTCACATCAAAAGCAATTCTCCTCGACACGCGTGGCAAAGAAGACTGGGTCTCCATTGGTCCTCAAAAACCTGCATATCTTCTGCCATATGACCGCCTATAGTGTGCCTCTTAAGAGAAGGACGCTCTATTACACCTCTATGTCTTTTGAAGGGGATAGCCATGTACCATACATGTATCCCATGCACTCGTACGCTGACGTATTTTTGATTTTTGTATATCAACATTATCACTCTTCTTCAAACTGATTACCTGTTATTTCCTCTATATGGTTTTATCGATCTATTTGAAATTTTGTGACCTGCCTTCACTGAAACTGTTGTTATAAAAGCTCACTGTCTGTCAAAATAAAGTTATTTGCATTTACGCTATTTCTCAATTATCACCTAACTGCCCACTCGCACATTAAGCACATTAGGAGGCTACTTCAGCTCATCAATTTCTTTTAATATTTAGCTGCATCCCTGATTTTCTGATTATATTGGATTACCCAGTTACATATGACTTTCAAATATCATCAGAAATAGTCACACTACTAGTATATATGACGTATCCGTGGTACACTGATCCACTTCATTTAGTTGAGAATATGATAAAGATGGGTACGTGGGATGATTCTGGAGTTTGTTTATAAGCTTCGTGGCTCTGTATTCTGCATTGGAAAACTGTTCTTTATAAATGTGCTATGTACAGTTCTCTCAGGTCACAGAGTTTGAACATTCAATTGTTGATGAAAATGTATTGTTCTTTGGCCACACAGACTTTCCTGAAAGCAAATCTGAAAGCCTCTTCCAATGACGGTGATACTTTGTTCACATGCAAACAGATCATTTTCTCTGATACTAGTTAGTAGATGGTCATCATTCCTCATCAGCCTGTTGTTCCAGATTTACCATCCTCAAAATTTAAACTGACAAAGAACTTCAATAGTCTAACACCCTTTTTACTTTCATCATCTTGTGTTTATCAGTGTCAAAACTTGTAATCAACTGTGGAGATCATACCTTCTCTAGATGTTTCATTGGACCTGTATGGTACACTCTGTTCGGTTTTTTTTTTCTGATCAAGGCAAAAACAAATATATCATAGTGAAACTCTTATAGCATTCTTGGTGATAACCATGATGAGATGATGACTTCATTAAAGCTGTCATTATGTATGCTAAAGTTAATTACCCAGCAAGTCTCCTGTTCGAGATCTTGTAGTTTAGAAAGTATTTCCAATCTTCTTTGGAAGGGATTAGTTTGATTGTACCACACATTTTTTTTTCAATACTGGTACATGAAATGCATGCACTGTAGTCAGATATGTACATGTCATACTGCTGATCCATTTATGTTTCATGGATTGTCCGCCAGATGCACAGTAGACGTATTCCTAGCACTGTCTGGCACACTTGATAATCTTAACCTTCTTCTAGCACCAGGAAAACAAGTTAAAATTAAACACAATTTTGATCATGATGATTGAATATAAGGCCTAAATTTCCTGTACCTCAGATCGAAAGAGAAAAAATCAATATAGAAATGCTACATGTCAGAGTCCTACAACATGAGTATTTGCAACTGAAACCTCAAAGTTCTTATAAATGGTCAGTGATAGGTAACGAAAAAGTTCACCATTGTATTTCTTGACCTGGAAAAATAATAATATTTAGATAAAAAGATTAGGATTCTAAAATAATTACAGTAAAACCAGAGCTATGATGACTTACATTGTTTTACGCGTGCCTTCAGAATGGCTGTCGCGGCTGAGGGTACCTATGGAAATAAAGAAAAAATTACATATCGTATCCCAGTTTATACACTGTTACCACTCAGAGATGCATAAAAGCCATGCCTAGGCTTTAAAAATATTAAGTTTCGTATGGGGCGGTCTAGCAAGATAACCTTGAAAAAATGGAGATAATGAATGCAGTGATTTTATTAGATGGAGTTGAAATAATTATAAATATACAATAATTGTAGGATCGAGGTTGTTAATCAATGATTATCTTTGTCCCACACTAATGGTGAGCGTTGACCAGATCATCATCTATCCAGTCCCTGTCAGGTTTAGAAAAGTTGCAAAATTAGCTGAGGGGATTGGGTGTTTCTTGGTTACTACCGATTTTCCTTATTCAGTGTAGGTAAAGAAAATTACTAGTGTACATCCAAAATCTGCACACGTGCAGTTACAGGGGAATGGGATCTATGTAATACAGTTTAATCTTTCTATAGCATGATCATGTACCCTTGTGGACTTGAAAGGTATACACTATATATATATATATATATATATATATATATATATATATATATATATGTATATATATATATATATATATATATATATATATATATATATATATACATATATATATATATATAATATATATATATATATATATATTTATATAAATATATATATATATATATATATATATATATATATATATATATATATATATATATATTTATATATTTATATAAATATATATATATATATATATATATAAATATAAATACATATATATATATATATATATATATATATATATATATATATATATATATAAATATATAAATATATATATATATATATATATATATATATATATATGTCGTAATTCATATATATATATATATATATATATATATATATATATATATATATATATATATATATATATATATATATATATGTCCTAATTCATATATATATATATATATATATATATATATGAATTAGGACATATATATATATATATATATATATATATATATATATATATATATGTCCTAATTCATATATATATATATATATATATATATATATATATGTCCTAATTCATATATATATATATATATATATATATATATATATATATATATATATGTGTGTTCTAATTCATATATATATATATATATATATATATATATATATATATATATATATATATATATATATATATATATATATATATACATATATATATGTGTGTGTGTGTGTGTATGTTTTACAGCAAGATAAATGAACTCAATATTCATGAGTATTAAACAAAGGCCTATGTATCAGCATGTTTTCCAATGGTTGCATTTTGCTAGCGAAAGGAGTAGTAACTTTCCGGTGAGCACTCGAGTTGACAAGTCCCTCACATGAGGGGACAGTTGTGTATAGTGTACATAAGAACTGCAAGGGTCTCATTATCCATCTGCACGGATCATATTAGTGTCAGGTGTAAAAAATCTCTCTGTTTGTGTATGCTGTGAGTGGAGTTGTTCTTTGAGCAGGTGAAATAAAAATTCAACATGCCGAGATACAAACAAAGAATAACATAGCAGACACTACTGCTGCAGGATATAAAAACGAAGGAGTAGTGGGATATAGCGCTCCCGATGAAGAGGAAGATAAGAAATAAGCATGCAAGAATTGTAAAATAAGTTAGATAACTTGCATTTATTAATAAACAGACTGTTGGTGGAACAATAACAAGAGCAGCTCACAACCACAGCATATCCTATGTACATGGAGGAAGTTCAAACGCACACAAGTGAAAGTACACAGGCAGAGCTGAGTGAAGATATGCAAATCATAGTTCAAAAGTTACCAGAACTCCAGGCAAGTGTTAGGCCTTTCGATGATCAACGGCCTAAAGAATGGTATCGATAAATTGAAATGTTTTTGAGAGACTTTGAAGTAGCTAAATATAGGAGGTTGGAAAGAAAAAAAGCGATTCAAGTAATTAGATCACTGAAAGGTGCTCGACAATGGAGGTAATGTGTTTGTCACAAGAAAGTTTAAGAAGTTATACTGAAATAAAATGACGTTTAATTGAGAAGTATGCCTTACCTGATGCGAGAAAGGGAGACCTAAAAGAAAATTACAAACCCAAAATACGGGAAGGTATATCCGTTCTTAGTTTTGCAACTCGGATTTTTCGGGATTGCGATTCGTTTGCTACCCGGAGTGCCAATTTACCAGAAGGTGATGAAAAGGCAATTGCCCGTAAATATATTCGCAGATTAGTAAACCCGTATTCATGTGGTTATTTGCTTGATGGCAATCACTCGTTAGCGGACGTAGTGAGTGCGATACAAAACCTTTTAGACAGTTTTCCAGAAGAAAAAATGACTGGAATAATTGGGCCGATTCCGAGAAGTTGGCAGCCATGAGAGGAAGTCGACCCCCGAGGAGAGATAAGGGGGAATGCATTCAGCAGATTAGCAGAGTTTTCAAATGTTGGCACTCTGGGGGAGAGGGGCACCGACGAATGGAGAGCCCCAACCAAGGATCCCCCCGCTTTTACACTTGTCAGACCTACGCTCATATATCTCAAGAGTGCCCGGGGCACACGCACACCTAACCCCCGCCAATGTCCGAGGAAAAGGAAACAGATGAAGGGGGAGACTAGGGAGTTCGATGACCGCCCCGCATGACATCACAAGCAGAAGCCGAGGAAGCAGTGACAACAGATGTGACACAGCAGGCACTAGGACCTCCATCGCTAGCCCCAACCTCACCCCCGCAGCACTAGGGAGAGGACCAGGGGGCAACGGCATGGCCGCTGAGGTCATCGGCCCATGCCCCATATCTCGTAATGGCCGGCTGGGAATGTTAACATTTAAGATCGACCTGCAAGATAAATCCACCCGAACGCTGATTGACACGGGAGCCAGTGTTTCATTGATTGAAAAAAAATCTCCTCAAATCCACTACACCCAGCAAAATCCATTGTTCTTGACACACCAGGAGGAAATAAACTACACATAAACCATACAACAATCGTCAAATTCAAGGTAGGGTCTGTGAAGTTTACACATGATTTTTTTTTGTCTTACCCACCTTGGGAATTCCAGGAATCGAGGCTATCTTAGGTATAGACTTTATCTCTAATAATCAAATTTTATTTTTTTGGGGAAAAGATACAATATCAGTAAAAGCAGGAGGGTATATTTTGCCGATAGAATGTCATGAGACAGTAGGTACGTGTGTTATCTCGGACAGACATCTAAGTAGGGTAATACCTGCACTTGAGAGAGGAGAAGTGTTGTCCGCCCAGACTCTTATGAGCATATCTGTCACCCAGGGTCACCCTCTTGCGGAAAGAACCAAGGTAGTTCTTAAACCCCATGACAATTGGGCCCAAATGATACTAGAGGGCTTGACAGAAATTAAAGAGAACAGAGTTGATATAATGATAGTTGATTTGTCAAATAAGAGTTGTTTTAGGAATTGATTCTTTTTGTGAATTATAGTTATATAAAATTGCTTATAATGAGATGCTGGGAACCACAACTCCAGCCTGCACAGACGAACGCACTCACAATTTGATTATAGAAGCGTGAAAATTATGTCCATCAGAATATCACCCTGTAGTTAGTGACATTTTCAATAATTATTCTGATGTAATTGCAATTGGAGATGAGCCACCCGGGAGGATTGATCGATTTCCCATAAGCATTGAAACTGGGCAGGCAGAGCCGATCAATTCAATGCCTTATAAGGTAGCCATTCATTTCCGGGGATAGATTGAAAGGGAAATTAATAAATTAAGGGAACAAGGGATAATCAAGGAGAGTGAATCCCCCTAGGCCTCTCCAATTGTAGCTGTTAGGAAAAAGGATGGCTCAGTAAGATTGTGTGTGGATTATAGGAAGTTGAATGCAGTTATTAAGGATAATGCATTTCCATTGCCTTCAATCGAAGAATTATTTGTGAAAGTACGGGCTGGCAAATATTTTACAAATGTTGATTTAAATTCTGGATACTATCAAACACCAATTCAGGAAAAAAGTAAATATAAAACGGCATTTATAGCTAACCATCAATTATTTCAGTTTCATTTTCTTCCTATCGGTGTTAAAACTGCTCCAAGTCATTTTTATAGAGTAATGATGGTGGTTTTGTCGCCCTTAATTGGCCATAATGTTCTTGTTTATTAAAATTATATCATTATTACAGGAAAACGGCAAAAGAACATAATAATAATATTCGTAAAGTTTTAGAAGCATTGCAATGTGATGGTACGAAAATAAATTTGTCAAAGTGTAAATTTTTCCATAAACAGGTCGAATTTTTAGGTCACATAATAACCCCAGAAGGTATCCAACCCTGCCCAAGTAAAGTAGCGGCTATTAGAGTTTTCCCTAGGCCATGTAACTCTAAGGAAGTAGTTAGGTTACTTAGGGCTTGCCGGTTATTATCGTAAATTCATAAGAGGTTTTTTAGAGATAGCGAGACCATTAGATGCGTTAAAGAAACAAAATGTGCTAAATTAGAGGGTAGGAAGAAGAAAGCGCCTTTAACCATCAGAAAGCTGCCTTAACTTGCAATGAATTACTTTTATATCCTAGATATGATCGCCCATTTTTAGTGACAACAGATGCGAGTAGCGTAGCTATTGGTGGCGTAGTTTCTCAACGAGATGATAAAAGCAGAGAGAGACCCATTTGTTTTGCTTCCCATGCGTTATAAGGGGCAGAAAAAAATTAAAGTACATTTGATCGAGAGGCGTTGGCTATTCTTTGGGTTTTAGAGAGACTCCGGTTCTTTTTATTAGGTCAGTCGATTGAGCTGCAAATTGATCATCGCCCCTTACGTGATTTGTATTATAAAAATAATTTGATGTCTCGTCAAGCGAGATGGATTAAGATATTGTTAGAGTTTCATATAAAGGGTTTTCAACACATAGAATGTAAGGCCAACAAGGTAGCTAATGCTCACTCTAGAGGTGCAGTAATAGGAGTAACAACTAGGGCACAAAAGAGGAACGAAGAACATAACCAAAATATTGAAGACCCCTATCAAAATAGAGAGAATAGAGAACGTGATGAAAATTCTCCCAATGAGCATTCAGAAAACGGGGTGAGGAAGAGGGGAGAGAAAGAGAGAGTAAAGTCAGGAGAGAGAGAGAGAGAGAGAGAGAGAGAGAGAGAGAGAGAGAGAGAGAGAGAGAGAGAGAGATACGAACGGCGAAGGGGAATATATGTGGGTAACCGAGAACATGGCCAGCGGTGACCAGAATGATTGCCCTGATGATGCAGCTTTGATTGACTTGGGAGGTTGGGCATAAAAGAAGTCCGAGAGGGACAGAAAAAATAGGAATAGATGGAAAGAGTGCGAGCAGTGATTAAAGGGGAATCTGAGAGTTATCCGTTATTTCTGAATGTGCCTCTTGAGAAATTTTTTTATTGAAACGGATATCTTATATTGTGCTTACGAGAAGAGGGGAGGGGAATTTAGTGCACGGGTAGTTCTTCCTCCCTATTTAATTAAACGAGCCATCCACATTGTACATTCAAGTCCATATGCAGGGTATTTAGGGATTGATAGAACATTAAGGAGAGCACGTGATTCCTTCTTTTGGTTATGAATGAAAAAATCTATAGAGAATTATATAAAAGGTTGTCATGCTTGTAACTGTTTCAAAGAACATAAACACACTGTACCGGAAGCCAGAAAGTGGCCTGTGGTTCCTGTGAAATTCTATAGAGTGCATATGGATATAGTAGGACCATTCCCTACTGGGTTAACACAACATAAGTATATAAGTGTATTTGTGGATGCATTTACTCGGTACACTCATACTTACACAGTGTTGGATAAATCTGCAAATTCATTAGCCCAGGCACTGTGCTCTTTCATTACTAGGTTTGGTTGCCCGAAAATTTTGATAAGTGATAATGGTCTTGAGTTTATAGATAAGGTGGTGAAATCGGTAACGGACTTGATGGAAATTTAACACTTTTCAGTGACCGCATATAGGCCTTCAGCAAATGGCTTAGAAGAAACGCATAATATGGAAGTAGTGCGGATTTTACATTACTTAGTGGCTAATGACCCCCTTCATTGGCAGGCCATGCTTCCTACAGCTGAGCTAGCTTTGAACATTGCATATAATGCTTCACTCATGGATACGCCTTTCTTTTTAGTGTATGGACAGGATCCTGTGTTACCATATATGGTACTCATTAATTTGCAACAATTGTCAAATTATTCAACTAAGCAATACTGTATATATTCATTAAATCTATTGAGGAGAATAATGAACACCACTGAGAGGTTTTTGAAAAGACCTAATGAAAATCACAGCTCAAAGTATGATGGTCGGTTCAAAACCGCATTGGTAAAAGTATTGGTGGGCGATCATGTGTTTTTGAAACGATTACAATCAATGGAACACAAACTAGAGCAAGCATATTTGTGTCCGTACCGAGTAAAGATGGTTAAGTCTAACACAGTTGTGATACAAAGCATTGTTAATGGCACAGTGTCTGAACATCATCAGGCACACATACATGTGGTACCTGAAGAGGTAGTTTTCAAAATTGTTCCTCCTTACCCCTGCATACGTGACATCCCTCGAGTTGATGAGTATAATTTTTTCCCCCTTTGCTGTTGTTGTTTGAACAGACCTTATTTCTTCTTTCAACGTGTTTTAAATAAACGTGATGATAACAATGTGTCATATTGATTATAAATCTATACATAAAATGTTGTGGTAATTTTGCTGAATGTGGAAATATGTATGACGTTGCTGAGTGAACCTAAGAACAATCAAAGGTTAAATAGGTCAAGTGAGATCCGTCAGGCCGATACTGTATTATTCATGTACAGTATTTATATGATTCCTGGTTGCTGGGGCCGGGGCAGTTCCCGAATGGCAAGTGGCTGTGGGATTATAGTTCAGCCTTGAGGATAGGCAGTGTTAGAGAATTTGTAGGTGTGAATACCTTATACTTGATGTTATAAGAGAAGAGCAAGAAGATGAATGTTTTTCTCGGGAAAACGGCTAGTGGCCACCGGATGAAAGTTGCAATTGCAAGTGTTGTAGTGATTTAAATAAATGATGAAACGGTGGTGATGAGTTGTGTTGCGAAATTGTGCAGTAAACCCGGAGAAATAAAATCGTGGGATGAAGGAATATCTATTCCTACCCCTGTTCCGCCCAAGAAGACCGTATTGATTAGGTTTTGTAGACCTGATGCTATGAATTTTCTTTTTTTTTTTACTTTGGGTATTCTGTGTTTTAGTTGCAGAGGTCTTAAGAAAAAATGAGTGGAATTATTTATATTGTCTTGTGTACATTTTTCATGAAGTATATATATTTTTTTGGGGGGGAGATGTGTTATTTTTTCGGGTGATTTCTATATATATACATATTTTATATATATATATATATATATATATATATATAATATATATATATATATATATATATATACATATATATATATATATATATATATATATATATATATATATATATATATATATATATATATATATATATATAAATACATACATACATATATATATATATATATATATATATATATATATATATATATATATATATATATATCTATGTATATATATATATATATATATATATATATATATATATATATATATATATATATACATATATATATATATATATATATATATATATATATATATATATATATATATATATATATATATATATGTATATACATTATGTTGCATTTCTGCTCAGTACATGTCATGCCTATTCCGTGTTGGAGTGTCCTCCATATAACATAGACTAGTGAGGGCTAGTGCGCACCTCCTCTCAGAATGAGGAGCTTAGGGGGCGAGTAATGTCCTAAATCATGTATATATGTGTGTGTTTTACTACAAGGTGTCAGCATGTTTTGCAATGGATGCATTTTGGTAATGAAGGGTGTAGTTAGTTGCCAGTGAGCAGTCGAGTTGACAAGTCCCTCACCTTAGAGGGCAGATGTGTATAAGGTACTTAGGAACGAACCTTTTGTAATAAATGATGAAAACCTATATGCCGACGACTCATTATTCGTCTGCACGGGTCATATATATATATATATATATATATATATATATATATATATATATATATATATATATATATATATATATATATATATATATATATATATATATATATATATATATATATATATATATGTATATATATATATATATATATATATATATATATATATATATATATATATATATATATATATATATATATACATATATATATATATATATATATATATATATATATATATATATATATATATATATGTATATACATTATGTTGCATTTCTGCTCAGTACATGTCATGCCTATTCCGTGTTGGAGTGTCCTCCATATAACATAGACTAGTGAGGGCTAGTGCGCACCTCCTCTCAGAATGAGGAGCTTAGGGGGCGAGTAATGTCCTAAATCATGTATATATGTGTGTGTTTTACTACAAGGTGTCAGCATGTTTTGCAATGGATGCATTTTGGTAATGAAGGGTGTAGTTAGTTGCCAGTGAGCAGTCGAGTTGACAAGTCCCTCACCTTAGAGGGCAGATGTGTATAAGGTACTTAGGAACGAACCTTTTGTAATAAATGATGAAAACCTATATGCCGACGTCTCATTATTCGTCTGCACGGGTCATATATATATATATATATATATATATATATATATATATATATATATATATATATATATATATATATATATATATATATATATATATATACATATATATATATATATATATATATATATATATATATATACATATATATATATATATATATATATATATATATATATATATATATATATATATATATATATATATATATATATACATATGCTTTGCTGTTCCAGAGATGCTTATAAAAGCCATGGTAAGTTTATTATTTTTTATTTCTTCTGCTTTCATCTTTATTGATAACTGTCTCTAATGGAGCTAGGAAAATTCGCTGGAAACAAATTTGTCGTAGGACAATTGATTGTAAGACTTTTCGCCGTAAGAAAACTTGCCGTACGGATATTTTGCTGCAGGGACATTTCACCGTAAAATGTATATTTTAGTTTTTAGCTTATTTCTTTTAGAGATCAATGTAACTATATTCATATTATTATCTTCAAGTATATCTATCACTTTTCATTGATTTTCATGTGTTCATTTAATTATAATTTTATATAAGAAAAGGACAAAAAATGAAGACCACACTTTATTTAAAAAAGTTTTCTAAAAAAAAAAAAAAAAAAAAAAAAAAAAAAAAAAA
>NC_090728.1:18094281-18099281 GCF_036898095.1 Palaemon carinicauda | reverse complement strand
GATTTTATTATCTGGAAGGCTGCAACAATGGGTTGTGAGGGAAACACAAGTGTGTGTCTTTCCTTTATGAATTGTTATGCTATACTATGCATATCCAGTGATACATAGTTCACTTGATACTCATGGAAATTTCTTCTCTTTACAGGAGGACCCTCCGAAGTGCGGAAATGTTTTCTGCAACGTCCGCAGCAAGAACCTCTGCGAACATGAGTGTTGTAGGAGACACGCAGCATGCGCTGTCTCCAAGGATGATCTCCAGTATTGGGACCCTCAGGTATGTACTGTATGCACTAACCTGATTACTGAGGCTTTTGATTCCCCTAGAACGGCGGAATCAAGGGATATAGCAAGGGAGAAGCTTCGTACTTGGGTAAGGGGCTTCAAGAAGAACACCTCTGGCCCTTATCTTCCAAGTGAGAAGATGAGGGCGTATCTTTTTCCCCAGGCATCAGCTGATGCAGTGATTCCCCAGCCTCAAGAGGAGATCCCTCAAGATCAAGTCCAGGTGGACGTGGAAGTCGCAGTCGCGATGCAAGACATCCAGTTAGATGACAGGATGGCTGACCTGGACGAACGTTTGGAACAAGACCTCCTGGCAGAAGGTCAGGATGAAGTTCAAACCCCGGATGTCGTAGAGGATGAGGTCGACGAGGTGTCGGCTACTCCGGTTCAGATTCCGGAGCCTATCCCCTCAACATCGGCCGGTCTCCCAGTAGAACTGGGACAGGCCCTCTCTTCGATTGTTGGAATGATCCAACAAATGCAGAAGGAGAATCAGGAGAAGGCGGCTGCTATGGAACTGCGTATGCAGTCCCTGGCAGAATCACGTGGGCCCCGGAAAAGGCTCAATGTGAAAGACCTTCCCTTATGCTCAGATGTTAACCCATGGAGGTATGCTGAGCTCATGCCGATGACGACTGGAAAGATCATCATCTCGGATAAGCTGGGTTCAGTTCCCCTAGAGGAGGAGGAATTCTGGCCCAGCAAGGCATCATATCCGGACAGCTATGTCCGGCTGAGAAAAGAACCAGCTTCAAGGGAGGAGACAGAGCCGAAGAAGGTCATAATTATGGACCACGCTAAGGCTCAAGCCCTACTTTCATCCTCGATGAAAGAGAGGGGCTTCTCTAACTCGAAGGTAGCTGCATTGAGCAAGAAGCTCCCTTCATTTGTGTCCTTTCCTGCTAGAGCCTTCCCCTTTTTACAGAAAGGGTTTGCGGCTGTCCTAAAGGCAGTCGAGGCCGGCAAGCCTTGCCCCTCCCTGGAGGAGTGTAAACCCTTGTCGCTGGCCCTGCCTATGGACCACAAAGACTGGAAGGATGTCCATCTGACATTCTCAGTGGGAAATTTGGAGGCTTATATTGCCGGACGGCAATTCGGCGAGGACCTCCCCAAGCTGTCCGACTCTCTTTTACGAAGAGAGTTCGAGACAAAAGAAAGACTGGCTGCCTCAATGTCTCATCAGACTACTCTTGAGACGATGGCAAGTAACCCCAAGGTCCATGAAATGTTCATGGTAGTGGCTAAGTCTCACCTAGCCACAGTGACGAAGGACCTTTATAGCTTCGTCAAGGCAAGGAGAGCTTGCAGGGAGTTTGTGTTCACCGGGGCTACGGTGAGACACGAGCCAAGGAAGTTAATCTCCTCCAACATTTGGGGAAAAGACCTTTTCCCTACCGATGTGGTCAAAGAAGTTGTTGATAAGGCCACCGTGGAGAATAGAAACCTTCTCCAGAAGTGGGGCCTGGCTATCAAAAGAAAGTCTTCCCCGGATGAGGGTCCTCAACCAAAGAGGAAGAATAAGAGGACTAGGCTACCGTCTCGGCCAGCCAAGCCTTTTAGACAGCAACAGCAACTGCAATTGCCATTGCCTCCAGTGCCCCAGATGGTGGCACAAACCCCGACTACTTTTCAGTGGGTACCCCAGGCTGTGCCAGGTCAGTCAACCACATTCACCCCAACGTTCGAAGGACAGTCTTCTTCCTTTCGTGCAAAACCTAGAGGAGCAGCCAGAGGCTCGTCTAGGCGCCCCTCAAGGGGAAGGGGATTCAGAGGTGGTCGTGGTCAGGGAGGCAAGACCTCAGGACGGCAGTCCAAGTGAAACGATACCGGTAGGAGGGAGACTGATGAAATTTTGGGATCGCTGGACCTTCGATCCCTGGGCCCAAAGCCTACTCAAGAATGGACTGGGCTGGAGCTGGTACAGCACTCCACCCCTGTGCCTTCGGTTTTTCCAACACTCCACCCCCGTTCTGGAGGAGTACGTTCAAGAACTGTTGGAGAAAAAGGTGATCCGAAAGGTGAAGTCCATCAAATTCCAAGGGAGGCTGTTTTGTGTTCCCAAGAAAGACTCGGAAAAGCTCAGAGTCATTCTGGACTTGTCGCCACTCAACAAGTTCATAGTGAATTGCAAATTCAAGATGCTAACACTGCAACACATAAGGACCTTACTGCCCAAGAGGGCATACTCAGTCTCTATAGACTTGTCAGACGCCTATTGGCACATTCCAATCAGCCGTCGACTCTCCCCCTACCTAGGGTTCAGGCTACAACGGAGACTATACGCCTTCAGAGCCATGCCATTCGGGCTAAACATAGCCCCAAGGATTTTCACGAAGCTTGCGAGCGCAGCTCTCAAACAATTACGCCTAAAGGGAATTCAGGTAGTAGCCTACCTGGACGACTGGCTGGTGTGGGCAGCATCCGAGACCGAATGCTTGCAAGCTTCCAGTCAGGTGATCCAGTTCCTAGAGTACCTAGGCTTCAAGATCAACAGAAAAAAGTCTCGACTTTTTCCATCCCAAAAGTTCCAGTGGCTGGGAATCCACTGGGACCTTTTGTCACACAAATTCTTCATCCCGACGAAGAAAAGGAAGGAGATAGCGGGCTCTGTCAAGAGACTTCTAGATTCCAAAAGGATATCAAGACGCGAACAGGAGAGGGTACTAGGCTCTCTCCAGTTTGCTTCAGTGACAGACCCAGTGCTAAGAGCACAGCTAAAGGATGCAACCGGAGTTTGGAGAAGGTATGCATCAAACGCGCGAAGAGATCTGAGAAGACCAGTGCCGCCTCGGCTACGTACTCTTCTCAGGCCTTGGTCCCAAGCCAGACATCTAAAGAAGTCGGTTCTTCTTCAGCCACCTCCCCCGTCGATGACGATTCACTCAGACGCCTCAAAGGAGGGATGGGGAGGTCACTCTCATCGGAAAAAAGTCCAGGGGACTTGGTCCAAGCTATTCAGGACCTTTCATATAAACTTTCTAGAAGCTATGGCAGTGCTCCTTACCTTAAAGAAAGTCTCCCCGCGTCACTCGATCCACATAAGATTGGTGATGGACAGCGAGGTGGTTGTGAGATGCTTGAATCGACAAGGGTCGAGGTCACCACCTCTCAACCAGGTGATGTTAGCCATTTTCCGATTGGCGGAAAAGAAGAAGTGGTACCTGTCGGCAGTTCACCTTCAAGGAGTCCGCAATGTGACAGCGGACGCTCTATCCAGGTTCACACCGATAGAGTCGGAATGGTCCTTAGACGCAGGATCATTCTCCTTCATTCTGAATCAAGTCCCAGAACTGCAGATAGACGTCTTTGCGATGAAAGACAACAAGAAGTTGCCCCTGTACGTGTCCCCGTACGAGGACCCCTTAGCGGAAGCAGTGGACGCGATGTCCCTCGACTGGAACAGATGGTCCAGGATTTATCTGTTTCCTCCTCACAACCTTCTGTTGAGGGTCCTCAACAAACTGAGATCCTTCAAGGGGGGTAGCGGCAATAGTGGCCCACAAGTGGCCGAACAGTATGTGGTTCCCCTTGGCGTTGGAACTACAGATGAAGTTTGTGCCGCTACCACATCCAGTTCTGACCCAGCGAGTCCAGAAGTCGACTGTCTGCGCTTCATTACAGAAAACCCGGACCCTGCAGGGGGATCTGGACCTGTTTCTGGATCCTACGTTTCTCGCCAAGAATGAGTTACCCACCAACAGGTGGGGTCCCTGGAGAATCTACCCTCTGAAAGAAGATGCATCTCTATGTCCAGTAGAATGCCTAAAGGTCTATCTTCGTAGAACTTCAGACTTCAAAGGTGGTCAACTATTCAGGGGAGAAACATCAGGCTCAAATTTATCTCTGAATCAACTCAGAGCGAAAATCACATATTTTATTCGCAGAGCGGATCCTGACAGTACACCCGCAGGTCACGATCCGAGGAAAGTTGCCTCATCCCTAAATTTCTTTAATTGTATGGATTTTGAACATCTCCGTTCATACACGGGCTGGAAGTCTTCCAGGGTGTTCTTTCGCCACTATGCGAAGCAAGTAGAGGAACTTAAGAGATCTGTGGTAGCAGTGGGTCGTGTAGTTAACCCTACTGTTTAACTCTGCGAGGAACAGTGGTCTTAATTGGGACGATTAAGTCCAGGGTGAGTGTGTAGGTACATACTGTACTACAAACTAAATGAGGGCACCAAGTGCCTACATAGACTGTTCCTTCTTTCAAAGGTGAACCTAGCATAAGTACAGACATGTGTGCCGAGCGTGTCTAACGCTAATGTGATTGATTTGTAATACAGACTTTTATGACTTGATACCTCGGTATCTTAATCAAGTGGCGTTTAATGGTTTTTCTTTCAGATAAACAAGTTCTGTTTACTATCATACTTATGCTTAAAGTTTTGGGTTATCCTCTTTTATATATATATATATATATATATTTGTTGTTAACCTGTCTGTTTATTGTCTGTCAATAAACTTGTTCATGAGAACCTTGCGTCTCTTTCACCTGTGTCAATTTATTGGTATAATTGAGCATTTAATTCTATGTATCTTATCTGGTATAATTCTGATAGAATTGTTCTGTTATGCAAGCTATGTTGCATTGGTTTATGTAGTCCCCTAATGGGAGGACTCCGTCCCATAAAGGGACGAGGGCGGTTTTATTAGTTTCTTCCTATGCGGATATAAACCTTTGTCCAATACAAGTATTGTGCGGATTACTGGTCAAT
>NC_090728.1:18086781-18089281 GCF_036898095.1 Palaemon carinicauda | reverse complement strand
CACTAGTCGGTCAAGCTTCTCTTCTGTGTCTGCTACCAGTACAGTATCATCCGCAAACAACAACTGATTTACCTCCCATTCATGGTCATTCTCGCCTACCAGTTTTAATCCTCGTCCAAGCACTCGAGCATTCACCTCTCTCACCACTCCATCAACATACAAGTTAAACAACCACGGCGACATCACACATCCCTGTCTCAGCCCCACTCTCACCGGAAACCAATCACTCACTTCATTTCCTATTCTAACACATGCTTTACTACCTTTGTAGAAACTTTTCACTGCTTGCAACAACCTTCCACCAACTCCATATAACCTCATCACATTCCACATTGCTTCCCTATCAACTCTATCATATGCTTTCTCCAGATCCATAAACGCAACATACACCTCCTTACCTTTTGCCAAGTATTTCTCGCATATCTGCCTAACTGTAAAAATCTGATTCATACAACCCCTACCTCTTCTAAAACCACCCTGTACTTCCAAGATTGCATTCTCTGTTTTATCCTTAATCTTATTAATCAATACTCTACCATACACTTTTCCAACTACACTCAACAAACTAATACCTCTTGAATTACAACACTCATGCACATCTCCCTTACCCTTATATAGTGGTACAATACATGCACAAACCCAATCTACTGGTACCATTGACAACACAAAACACATATTAAACAATCTCACCAACCATTCAAGTACAGTCACACCCCCTTCCTTCAACATCTCAGCTTTCACACCATCCATACCAGATGCTTTTCCTACTCTCGTTTCATCTAGTGCTCTCCTCACTTCATCTATTGTAATCTTTCTCTCATTCTCATCTCCCATCACTGGCACCTCAACACCTGGAACAGCAATTATATCTGCCTCCCTATTATCCTCAACATTCAGCAAACTTTCAAAATATTCCGCCCACCTTTTCCTTGCCTCCTCTCCTTTTAACAACCTTCCATTTCCTTTCACTGTCTCTTCAATTCTTGCGCCAGCCTTCCTCACTCTCTTCACTATATACATGTATAGATATACATGTATATATATATATATATATATATAAGTATATATATATATATATATATATATAGATATAAATGTATATATATATATATATATATATACAGTTATTGGATCCCTTGACTGCCCAGCCAGTAATGCATTGGACCCCCTCTCTCTGGTTACGGCTTATTTTTTCTTTGCCTACACTTACACAGAATAGTCTGGACTATTTTTTATATATTCTCGTCTTTCCTCATACACCTGACAAAAGTGAGATACTAAACACTTTTTCACCCTAAGGGTTAATTACTGTACTGCAATTGTTAGGTGTACTTTCCTCTTGGTAAGGGTAGAAGAGACTTTTTAGCTATGGTAAGCAGCTCTTCTAGGAGAAGGACACTCCAAAATTAAACCATTGTTTTCAAGTCTTGGGTAGTGCCATAGTTTCTGTACCATGGTCTTCCACTGTCTTGGGTTGGAGTTTTCTTTGCCGAGGGTACACTCGGGCACACTATTCTATCTTATATTTATTTTTTTTGTCTTCCTCTTGTTTTATTGAAATGGTGTGTTGGGCAGGCTTAATAGAAGGGCCATGGATGCCTGGTGGTTTATCAATAGGTTGTTATTTCCTTTTCTGGTTGTTTTTCTTCTCAAAACCGTCCATATTTTCCTCCCTTCAGTTGAAGTGGCTATCCTGGAGGGTATTTAGCCTTGCATGGTGTATCGGCTCCTCCATGTTGACCAGTTTTTCAGACTTTTTACTATAGTATATAGGTTTCATCAATCACTTTATTTTTAATCTCTACATATTGTTTTTGTTATAATTCTTTATAATTTAGTTTTTAAGTATGATGTCTCTTTTGTATTTTTATTAATTCTTATTCTGTCTGGAGACATTGAGCGAAATCCGGGACCAGTACATCCTAGATTTCGTCAATGTCATCTTCTGTATTGCAATATTCATGGTATTCATGCAAATATTCGAGACCTTACAGTTGCGTCTAGACAGTGTGATATTCTTTTGTGCTTAGAAACTTTGGTTTCTAATATGAGGCACTGATCTGAGCTCCTTATAACTGGTTTCAAGAAGCCAATAATGTTGAAACCTGATGCCATCTCTAAGGCCAGGGGAATGACAGTGTATATTAGGACTGAGTACCCTGCTTCTCACAAGTCCTGCTATCAATGTGGATGTCATGAGATTCGGGTAATAAAAGTTTATGGCAGGCATAACAACTTATTTTTGTGTTTGATTTACCAGAACCCAGACATGAATGATTCTATCTTCGATTATGGCTAAGATACAAGAAGATGATAGAAAGGATTCTTTTGTCTTTGTTGGTGATTATAATGCTCACCATAGGGATTGATTAAGTTCTATCTCTCCTACCGATCGCCATGGCTTAAGAGCTTTGGACTTTGCCTCTGAATCAGGCTCAGAGAAAATCATAAATGAAGCTACCCACAGGTCTGGTAATTGCTTGGACATCGTTTACACTGA
>NC_090728.1:18074281-18081781 GCF_036898095.1 Palaemon carinicauda | reverse complement strand
TGGTTTTGGGTAATATCTAATTTAGAGAGTAAGGTTTAATATTTATTGGAGTCTTCTCCGTGGCACCATTGGGAGTTTTGATAGCATTAGAGTGCTTATGCAGCTTTTAAATGGTGCTTTGTATTTAAATGCTTTCACTGCTTTCATTATCTCGTGAATTTTTATGTCTCCTATTAAGTAGTTTTCCTCATCCAGTTTTTGCAGATCAGGATTTTGATAAGGGAGTGTTCATTCTTTATTCCTTAGTAGAAAGTTGAGGACTTCTATTTCTTTGTCTCTGTCGAAATTTGCATTTTCTTCCTTTGTAATTTTGAATGAACTTGCCCATGTCTTGGTTATTGATTTAATTTGTTCTTCGGTATCTTCTACTTTATCCCCATTACTGTTTATTAAGTATGATATTTCTATTTTGGGTTTTCCCTGTAATCTTTGTAATTTTTCGGATATTTTTCTGGGTCTTTGTATGTTTGTCCTAGTTTGATATTCGTGTTGTTCTAGTTTTCTCTGTTCAATCTGCTCAGTTCTTCAATTGTTTCATTTTGAATGTCTAATTAGTGTGTATGTTACCCTTATCCACCTATATGTGTTTGATTGTATGTAGTTTAAATGTTGAGTAAGTAGCTTCTAGTAGTCGCTACCTGGGGTATGTTTATGGTATGATATTCTCTTTACTAGAGAGACTGTTTCTAGTGTTTCTGAGTTGTTAGACATCCATTTATTTTTTGCTAATTTTATTGTGTTTTCAGTTGTAGTTTAATTGTTGTTTAGAGATATTTCTTGTTACTCTGTGGCTATTTTCTTAGTTACTGTATCTCTAAAGATTTCCCAATTAGCATTTTTAATATTTCGCCTGTTTTTTAGTTCTTTGACTATTGGTTTGGTTGGGATTTTTATTATAATTGGAATATGATCAGATGTTGTAATTGTACCTGTTTGTATGTTATAATTTAGGTGTGCTCTGTTGTTTTAAGTATTATGTCAGGTCTGCTGGCGTATTGTTTATCTAGTTTGTTTGTCATTGTGTTGAACATTTGGCCTATGTGTGTTAGGAAGTTATTGAATATCTGTTTATTTAATGCATTTTTCTGTTGCGTTTGTGTCTGGGTGTTCCATGAAGGGGTGTCTTGCATTTAAGTCTCCTTTTATGTATGTGGGAATGTTACTGTGTATGAGCTGGGATATATCTGTGTTTGGAAGGAAGAATGTTTTTTTAGGTGGTTGATCTCTACAGTAGTGCTAATGTTTACTGGACCATTCTTGGATTATATTTGTACTGTTAGCATATCTGAGTTATAGGTATCCATTAGCTTGTGTTTAATAGAGGTTTTGATTGCTATGACAACACCTGCATTTCTTTCGTTTTGTTTGTAATTTGTGTAGACATTATTTGTATGTATTTTCAATTGCTCCTCGTTTAGAGTATTTGTAGAGATTAATAGTACTATATCTGGGTTTAGTTTCATGTATGTGTTTGTGAGGGCATTTTTCCTTGTTGACCATGCTTGGACATTGAGTTGAATAATTGGTATTTCTTCTATTAATTGGCGATTATAAGCCATTGTGTCTACTTCTGCCTTGTGTTGTAATTGCTTTTGTTTTTGGTCTAAGAAGTGATTCTTTTCTTGATTTTATTATATTCTTCCACTTCTACTCTCTGTATTTTTATCACCTTTGCGATATTGTTATCTATATTTTCCGTCAACAGGTTTACTATGTCTCTTCTCTAGAAGTCTTTATGCTTCCATGTAACCTTTGCTTGGTTACTGTCCAGGAGATTGATTTATCTTTTCATGCATTTGGACTTTTTTTGGACAGAGGTGTTGTTCCTTTTAGACATAAAGCTTTATGATCAATTCCTCAGAGGATACTTCTCTCTTCCTTTCTTACTCTTTAGCTTTTCTATTATAACTCTCCTTTGTTTGTTCATCATTGGGGATTGCAGTTGCTGTTGGGATTTCCTTGGGGATTTCCTTTGGTTCTTCCCCAATTTCATCCTCAATTTCTGTTTTTTCCTCTTCATCATATTCTATCTCCCCGTCAGATTCCACTGCTGTGTTTTCTGGGTTTCGCAGTTTTTCTTTGCATGGTGTGGGAAGATCATCTCTAAGTGCGCAAAGACTACTTTATTGCTTTCTTGCTGGGAGTTTTACTTTTAGAAAACAATAGTCATGTGTAACAAATAAAAGAGAGAGAGAGAGAGAGAGAGAGAGAGAGAGAGAGAGAGAGAGAGAGAGAGAGAGAGAGAGAGAGAGAGAGAGAGAGAGAGGAACTAACAAACCATAAATCTTTTAGTTATAAGATTTCGAGCAGATTAAGATGCTGGTCCTCAGAAAGGCGCATTGGCTGGTTGTTAAAAGGAAAGCCGTAAGCGGTCATTGAGAGAGAAGATGACTTTCTACGTTAATTCTCTTTCAATCGATTTCTTTTTCGCACTCCAATTACCGTAAACTTCTGTGCCAAGTTAGTGTTCCTATATGCTTCTTTTCTTAAAAGCAAATTAATCTAGGGCCTCCATTTTTTTCTGGAACTATATCAATTGACTGCAGAAACTACCTTAATAAAGGAAGTTTGAGACGCCTATTATGAAGCAATTTCAGTTTTATAAAAGCATTCCATAGACCAATCCACTCCAATGAGGTTCAAAAGTCAATAATGTTCAAAATGATATTTCTGAGTATCGTGAAGATTCTTTAAAAGTCAATAGAAAAATGTTTTTATGGAAAAAAAGTAAGATAATATATATTATCATGACATTCGGAATAAATCGCAGATAAATGGATGTAGTGATATTATTATTATTATTATTATTATTATTATTATTATTATTATTATTATTATTATTATTATGTAAATTTGGTTTTTGTTGTCATTACATTAAATTATCATTCATTACCTAGAAAAATATAAAGGAGTATTGAAATAATCACCAAGAATTAATAAATCTTACCAAAATAGGCAATTAGAAATGAATGTATGAATTATGAATAAAAGATTAGTGAGTTTCAATAAACTAGTAATTTAAAAAAAAAAAAAATAAACCTTATCCTTTTGTGTATCCCAAAAAAAAGACTAAAATGCTTAGAAAGTCGATATACAAAATCCATAATCAATACATGAGTCTTTCTGTGTTCGTTCGTGGACATACGTATGTGTGATATGACAGTAATAATCATCCCCTGCTTTTAAATGAAAAAAAGAAAACATTTTAGCACACACAGCAAAAAGACGAGGACATTTATCCTCGAACAGTCTAAACATTGGAAGACCATTTAGCCCTAGCCAACTACCATTAAAGCAATTCTTCTGCCCAATTAGAGACAACTTATGGAAGGTATAACTACCAAAGAAAAAGTTTTCTCTTTACATGATATTATTGTTTCTGATACAAACATATCAGAATTCTGCTGAACTGTGCAGTAAACACTATTTAGAAATTATGTCTTGATAGTACTGTAGATGGTATGCACAGCATTAAACACCTGTATCAAACTTGAAGATAGTAATGCCTCAACCTTGATACAATTATGAATATTGTTGTTATTCAGACTATATATATATATATATATATATATATATATATATATATATATATATATATATATATATATATATATGTGTGTGTGTGTGTGTGTGTATCATCATCATCTCCTCCTACGTCTATTGACGCAAAGGGCCTCGGTTAGACCTCACCAATTGTCTCTATCTAGTGCTTATAAATCAGGACTTCCCCTTTATTCATCTCCTACTTCACGCTTCATAGTCCTCGCGAAGACGACGCTCAAACTATCTACATCTACCCCTCACCCTCATCGCATCAAAATATGGCATTCGAGTAATGTCTCATATAGTTCAATTTTTAGTCGTGTCCTGCCATATAAACCCCAATATTCCTCTGAGGGGTTTGTTCTCAAATCTACAAAATCTGGTGTATATTGTTTCTATGTCATACCATGACTCATGTTCATACATTAACACCGATCTCAGTAAACTGATATATATAGCCTGATTTTTATATGTAATTTCGGGTAATTGAATCTACAAATTTTACTTAACCTGGCTATTGTCTGATCGGCTTTTTTCAATCTTTCATTAAATTCATATTATAAAGATCCTGTATTAGAAATCACAGTTTCTTAGTACTTAAATGATTCCAAATCCAATCCTTTCTCCTTCTAATGACATTTCATCTTCCATTGCATATTCCGGTCTCATCAACTCTGTTTTTCTTAAATATATCTTGAATCCAACCTCATATTATATTTCATGCATTCTGGTAAGCAATCTTTGCTTATATAATGGCTAGTGGATGAAAAATGTTCAACGTATATTCCCTACCTTCATCTGTTCTTTCATTCATGATTCACCATACAGCAAGTAACTAACTTTGAAATGTCATCAAAATGCGTATTATGATATGAAACGTTACTGCCGAGACATCAAAGGAAGTTAAATATCATTTATCACACGAACACAAACACACACACACGCATATATATATATATATATATATATATATATATATATATATATATATATATATTGTATATATTTATATATATATATATATATATATATATATATATATATATATATATATATATATATATACATATATATATATATATATATATATATATATATATATATATATATATATATATATATATATTATGAGCATTTCAGCTTGTGTGTTCGTGTAATAAAGGATATTTCCCTCTCTATGATGTCTCGTAAGCAGAGCCGGATTAAGGGGAGGGGGGGGGGGGGGTGGTGGGTGCAGGGGGCCAGTGCCCCTGGCCTCCCACCCACATAAAGAATAAATTTTGATTTAAGAAGATTAGTATCGTAGTCATAACTAAACGAGTGTTAGTACCATGCAGTCAAGAGCCTGCAGGATTTCCTTTCTTTTGATACCATGCAGTTTGGTCCATTTTGTCTTGCGACTATAAGAGAAAACTGGTTCAGCTGTGCAGTGTTGCCAGATTGCCAGAAAGATTTGGATTTTTTTCAGATCTTCGGAGTTTTATCCAGATTTCCAGACCGTTTAATGAAATTTCCAGATTTTCTTTGAATCCAGCAAGAATTATATCCACATTTCCAGACGAGAGAGAGAGAGAGAGAGAGAGAGAGAGAGAGAGAGAGAGAGAGAGAGAGAGAGAGAGAGAGAGATGCAACAAACCGTAATGACCATCTGGCAACCCTGGATGTTAGTAGCACTTTGAGCGTACTGTGATCCATCACGGCTGAGATTTGGCGTGAGTTTTGTTGTTGTTTGACGTATTTAATGTAATTTTAGGCCTCTTATCAATAGTATCCTATGTTCACAAATAAGCCAGGCGTTCGTTGGTGAGGTACTGAGCACCGAAATATGTAGCATTGTTATGAATCAAATTGGTAAAATAGTTTTCCATCCCCAAAAACGTTCGTTTTGGTTCATATTAATGTAAAGCATGGGGAAAATCCATGGTCTGGAGACTCTAGAGTATATTCAGTGTTTTGGATTGCATGACTGTATTTCTTTGCGTATTGATGCACCAATTACTGAGGTGGGAGGCGAATGTGGGTCACAGAGTGTGTGTTCCTTTTCGTATTTTATTTTTTCTTCTTACAATTTTTTTTGAGTCATTCACTTTTTAATCATATTTTAGTTTAATCAGGCATTCCAAACCTATTACTAGCCAGGAAGTCACTAGTGGCAAGGATATTGAAGGAAAGATGAGGGGAGAGACACTAACGAATTAGGATATTTACGAAATGTTGAGAAATTATCAAAGTTTTCTTTTTTCTTTTTTTTTTATTACTGTCATAGGCAATAGGTAATCAATATATATATATATTACTGAAACTTCCGATTTTTTTTTTTAATTTGGTTAAATTTTAACATTTTTGGTGAGTGTGGTAATATCGTGTATTTTCAGATTACGATTTACTAACATAGAGAACCATGGACAATCGAAAAGGAGACAGACATAGGCACCGCAAAATAAATTGGGAGTCTGGAGCTTCAAAAAGACGCAAAGCAAAGGAAGCAATAACAAAATCAGAAGTAGAAATGGGAAAGATTGAAAAATTGGATCAGTTCTTCACTGTCCCACATCCACCAAGACAAATGCCAGGATAGTGCAATGAGCTTACAGAACTTGATCAAGCTGCAGAAATGGTTAACCAAGCCACTGATCCTGACAAGGAAAAGGCAGTAAAAAGTAATGGATACATCTGGAGAAGATAAAGAAATGGAGACTGATAGTGACACACCTCTTACAGAAGCTGAATTTCAGGGCCCACCAGCGGGCAATGTTATTGGACTTTGGCCGTCCATTATTTCGGAGCAGATCCGTGAATATTGGCTGAAAAGGGGAGTATCAACAGCTAAGCACTGTGATGAAAGATTGTTCTCAACACACTCGAAGCAGCCAACTAGAAAGGATAGTGATCCAAGAATGTGTACACTTGGGCTCTTCCGTCGTCAAAATCATAATGGGGAAGTCAAAATAAGAAACTGGTTATGCTTTTCTCCCTCACAGTGATGTGTTTACTGTTTTACATGCAGACTGATTGGTTATGCTTTTCTCCCTCACAGAGATGTGTTTACTGTTTCACATGCAGACTGATGAGCTTAGAAACAGAAAAATCTTAGTCTTCTCTCCTCTCATCCACTGTATTCAGTGATTGGAAACATTCACACGAACGTCTAAGAAATCATGAGCAGTCAGCAGGACATATAAAGGCTACAGTTGCTTTCCATAGGAGGCTAAAACAATTGTGCGTGTGGATATAGAACTGACGCTACAGGTTGAACACCTTGACCAGTATTGGAGATCATTGTTGAAACGAGTAATTAGTGTTACTCACTTCATTGCTGACCGGAGCCTAGCATTTCGAGGAGACCACGAGTTGGTTGGTTCACTTAGAAATGGAAACTTTCTAGGTATTCTTGAACTTATTACCCAGTAAGATGACTTTCTCGCTCAGCATATCAAAACTGAAGCTAATCGTGGAAAGGGTCACACAAACTATTTGTCATCTACAATATTAGAAGATGTTATCAGCATAATGTGTGAACAACCCCTCAGAGAAATTATTTCCGGAGTTAAGAAGTCAAAATACTACTCAATCTCTTTGGACTCTACACCTGATGCAGCCCCTGTTGATCAACTGACCCTTGTATTGAGTTACATGGAGAAAGATAGCCCTGTGGAGCGCTTTGTAACCTTTATGGCAAACAAGGGGTATGGTGCTGAACATATGTTCAATGCTTTGATGGAATTTTTAAACAAACATGACCTGGCCCTTGAAAACTGCCGTGAACAAATCTATGACAATGCATCAGCAATGAGTGGTAGGTACAATGGTCTTCAAGCCAAAGTGAGAGAGAACAATCTTGCATCCTGGATTCCTTGTACAGCACATTCACTTAACTTCGTTGGTAAAAATGCTGCAGAATGCTGCTCAAGTGCTGTACATTTCTTTGACTTCCTTCTATTGTAAATTTTGAATTTA
>NC_090728.1:18064281-18069281 GCF_036898095.1 Palaemon carinicauda | reverse complement strand
TTTGGGCTCAGGCCATGTCGTCCTGATGGAAGTTTACCAGAGCATTACTGTAGCTGTAGATTCTGAATCGGTGTCGTACTCTCAAGAAAGTATTTTCCTGGTACGTCTAGACCTAGAGACCTATGATGTTACCGTCATTTGTCATTTCGTCTAAGCATGAACTATGTTAGTGCTTCCTGCCCCCTATAGGGAAGAGTCATACTAGACTCTGGAAAAGTCTCGAGGAGTACATAATAACTTATGGATGACAGAATGACAAGCTTGTATAGTGGTCTTGCCCTATACATTATAAAGCAAAGTTTGTATAAGAGTTGCCAATGTCAGAATTAATTTGTGACACCTTCCCCAATGTGACTACTCTTATTAACTATTGGATAATGGTTGTATCCGCATAGGAACAAATTTTGCATTTCTGCCACTATCCCGTTAGGGTACCACGTCAACCCTTCCTAAGGAAGGGTTAAAGTGAGTGTACTTTTGCTTGAATCAGGGAACAATCTTAAAAGATATATCATGATAGAAATATCCATATTTTAATATTAATGCTCAGTACATTTCTAATAAAATGAGTGTGGGCGAATAAGACGCAGGGTTCACTATGAACTAGTTTATTAAGATTTAATAAACGTACATATTAGATCAACCTTTATAAAATTTATAAAGAGTGGATGATATCCATTAAAGCACAAAGAAAACAGTCAACAGAAAATATTGTTTCATCTACCATGAAACAGATTTGCCACTTCAATTGAATTATTAATAATGATACCATCTGTATACTGTTTAATTACACTAGCGTAAGAAACGCTTGGCACAAGTGTCCGTATTATGCTATAGTTCACCAACGTCAATGGAACAGTTCGTAGGGACACTTTCGTGGAATATTGCTCAGTGTGTAGTACATACAGTGAATACGCACCCACCGCCTTAATTAATCGTCCCAAATTAATTACACTGTTCCTCGCAGATTTAAAACAGAAGGTTAAAGGATTCTACCTACTGCTACCACAGGCTACTTGAGTTGCTCCACTTGCTTCGCATAGTGCATAAAGAACACCTTGGATGACCACCAGCCAGTGTATGAACAAAGATGTTCAAGGTCCATATAAATAAAGAAATTTTATGGAAGAAGCAACTCCTCTCGGATCATGAGTAGCGGGTGTACTGTCAGGAACCGTTTTGCGAATAAAACAGGTGAGTTTCGCCCTTAGTTATAGATAACTTTGAGCCCGAGGTTTCTCCTCTGAACAGCTGTCCTCCCATAATGTCTGAAGTTCTATGGAGATAGACCTTTAGGTACTCCAGTGGACATAGAGATACATCTTCGTTCAGAGGGCAGATTCTCCAGGGACCCCACCTGTTGGTGGGTAGCTTGTTCTTGGTAAGAAACGCTGGGTCTGGAAATAGATTCAGTTCACATACTCGGGCACCCAAAGCGAGTACAAACAGAAATATGACTTTTACTTTAAAACCTTCTAAACGTCATAACATTAGTATTGTGTCGGCTGCTCAATTTTTCCTCCTCACTAAGGAGAGAAAATCATGATATGTAGGTTCCTGGTTTTCTGTGATGAAGCTAAGACAGTCGACTTCTGTACTCGCTGAGACAGGGATGGATCCGGTAGTGGTACGAATTTTAGTCGTAGTTCCAATGCCAGAGGGAACCACACGCTATTTGGCCACTTGTGGGCCACTATTGCGGCCTTCCCTTTGAAGGATCTCAGTTTGTCAAGGACCTTCAAAAGGAGATTGTGCGGAGGGAACCGATAAATACTGGACCATCTGTACCATTCCAGGGACATTGCGTCCACTGCCTCCGCTAGCGGATCCTCGTATGGGGACACATAACGATCTATTTTCTTGTTGTCTTTCGTAGCAAAGAGGTCTTTCTGCAGCTCTGGGACTTGACTCGAGATGAAGGAGAACGATCCTGCGTCTAGGGACCATTTTGACTCTATTGGTGTAAACCTCGATAGAGTGTCCGATGTCACATTGCAGAACCCTTGAATGTGAACTGCTGACAGGTGCCATTTCTTCCTTTTTGCCAAATGGAATATGGCCATCATCACTTGGTTGATTTGAGGTGACCTCGATTCTTGTCGATTCAGGCATCTCACTATCACCTCGCTGTCTAGAACCAGTCTTATGTGGATCGAGTGGCGAGGAGATACTTTCTTTAAAGTCAGAAGTACTGCCATGGCTTCTAGAAAGTTGATGTGAAATTACTTGAAAAGATTGGACCAAGCTCCTTGGACTCTCTTCTGATGAGAGTGACCTCCCCAGCCTTCCTTTGAAGCGTCCGTGGTGATAGTTACTGACGGGGGAGGAGGTTGAAGAAGTATTGATTCCTTCAGTTGCTTGACATTGGACATGGCTTGAGAAACGTTCGCAGTCGAGTCGGTAGAGGTCTTTTTAGATCTCTTCGCGCGTTTGATGCGTATTTCCTACTGACTCCTGTTGCATCCTTTAGCAGTGCTCTTAGCACTGGATCTGTTATTGAAGCAAACTGTAGAGAGCCCAGCACTCTCTCCTGTCCGCGTCTTGAGATCCGTTTGGATTTCAACAGTCTCTTGACAGATCCTGCTATTTCTTTTGCCTTCTCCCCAGGAATGGTAAGTCGATGTGACTCCAAATTCCATTGGATTCCCAACCACTGAAATTTTTGAGCTGGAGAAAGTTGAGACGTTTTGATGTTGATCTTGAATCCCAGATGTTCCAGGAACTGGATCACTATCTTAGAAGCTTGCATGCATTCTGTCCTGGATGCTGCCCACACCAGCCAGTCGTCCAAGTAGGCTACTACTTGGACCCCCTTTAGGCGTAATTGATGGACGGCTGCGTTCGCGAGCTTCGTGAAAATCCTTGGGGCTATGTTTAGCCCAAAAGGCATGGCTCAGAAGGTGTAAAGTTTTCTATGTAACTTGAAGCCTAGGTAGGAAGAGAGGGAACAATTAATTGGAACCTGCCAATAAGCGTCAGACAAGTCTATAGTGACAGTATATGCCCTTTTGGGCAGTAGGGTCCTTATGTGTTGAAGTGTGAGCATTCTGAACTTGTAGTTCACTATGAACTTGTTGAGTGGCGACAATTGTAGAATGACTCTGAGTTTTTCTGAGTCCTTCTTTGGAACACAAAACAGCCTCCCTTGGAATTTGATGGACTTAACTTTCCGGATTACTCTTTTGTCTAAGAGCTCTCGGACATATTCTTCCAGAACGGGGGTTGAGTGTTGGGAGAATTGAGGAAATTGAGGTGGAGGACTGCTCCAACTTCAACCTAGTCCATTCTTTATTAGGCTGTGGGTCCAGGGATCGAAGGTCCAGCAATCCCTAAATAGCTGTAGCCTCCCTCCTACTGGAAGCATCTCACTTCTGCTATTGTGGACCTGAGGCCTTGCCTCCTTGACCGCGTCCTCCCCTGGATCCCCTTCCCCTTGAAGGGCGTCTAGAAGAACCTCTGGTTGTTCCTCTAGCCTTCTAATGAAAAGAAGAAGTCTGCCTTTCGAAGGCTAGGTTAAAAACTGGCGACTGAGTTGCCACTTGTTGAGGTACCATCTGGTACGTGGTTGGAGGTTGTGCCATTATCTGAGGCACCGCGGTCACAGGAAGTTGCTGTTGTTGTTGCTCTCGGTAGGGTATAGCCGGCCGAGAGAATGGCCTAGGCCTTTTTGTCTTCCTCTTGGGTTGGGGACCCTCATCCGGAGAAGACTTTTTCTTAAGATCTAAGCCCAACTTTTTGAGAAGGTTCCTATTCTCTCTGGCGGCCTTGTCTACTACCTCTTTAACCACATTGTTGGGAAAGAGGTCTTTACCCCAGATACGAGAGGAGATCAGTTTCCTCAGTTCGTGCCTCACCGCAGCCGAGGCGAGCACGAACTCTATACAGGCTCTCCTAGCTTTAATAAAGCTATAGAGATCCTTCGTAACTGTGGCCAGAGGGGTTTTGCCCACTACCATGAACATGTCCTGGATCTTGGGGTCACTTGCCATCGTTTCTAATGTCGTTTGCAATGACATCGATGCCGCAAGTCTTTCCTTCGTCTCTTGCTCTCTGCGCAAGAGAACTTCCGACAGTTTTGGAAGTTCCTCACCAAACTGACGTTCAGCAATATCAGCTTCCAGCTTCCCAACTGAGAAGGTAAGGTGTACGTCCTTCCAGTCTTCTTGGTCCAAGGGCAAGGTCAGAGATAACGGCTTGCACTCCTCCAAGGAGGGGCATGGTTTTCCTACCTCCACCGCCTTTAAGGCTGCCTTATATCCCTTTTCCATGAAGGGAAAGGCTCTGGTAGGAGAGGCCACAAAGTAGGGAAGCTTCCAGCCTTGAGTAAGAAGCTTTGAGTTCGTGAAGCCCCTCTCTTTCATCGAGCTCGCAAGTAACGCCTGAGCTTTACTATGGTCAAAAAACTATGACCTCCTTCGGCTTAGTCTCCTCCTTTGAGGCTGGCTCTTTCCTAAGGCGGACATAACAGTCCGGGTAAGAATCTTTGTTGGGCCAGAATTCCACCTCATCCAGGGGAATTGCACACAACTTTTCTGATATGATGATCTTCCCGATTGTCATGGCATGTGTTCGGCATACCTCCAAGGATTGATATCCGAGCACAAAGGAAGATCCTTCACGTTGAGTCGCTTCTGGGGCCCACGTGAAACTGCAAGTCTACGTATCTCCAGTTTCATTGCAGCTTCCTTCTCATCATTCTTCTTTTTAATTTATTGGATCATCTCAACAATAGAAGAAAGAGTCCTCCCCAGTTCATCTGGGATAGCAGACGATGTAGAGGAATAGGTTCTGGGTCCAGAACCGATGTAACCGACACCTCGTCGATTTCTTGCTCTTCTACTTGAGGAGCCTGGTACAGCTCCTCGTACTGACCTTCTAGAAGGTCCTTCTCCGTAGAATCTGACACCTCCGACATCTTATCGTCCAATTGGATGTCTTGAAGGGCGGCCAAGACTTCAGAATCTATCGGATTCTGGGCAGTTGGTATCTCCACCTGAGGC
>NC_090728.1:18034281-18051781 GCF_036898095.1 Palaemon carinicauda | reverse complement strand
GGCCTCCCCCCCTTAAAAATTACATTATTGTACATGTTAGATAGGGCATCCTGATCTAGAGAGGCGAACTGTAGGTGGGTCATCTGGCAGGATTTAAGCAAGTTTTAGACGATCAATGGAGACCCAGTCTTCTTTGCCAAGAATATTCAGTAGGAATGCTTACGGACTGCGTCGGATCACAAGGAATGGGCCCGTGTAAGGGTGTTAGCAGTGGCTTGCTAGTGTCGTTGAGTAGGAAGACGTGCGTTATAGAATGCATGTCTGTCGGTATGTGATGTTTTGCTGGGGGCTTGTAAGTCAGGCGGCATTGAGTAAATTTTCCCATGACGTGATGTATGCTCTGGAGATAATCGGATGAGGTTGCAGAAGGGAAAAATTCGGCATGGACAACCAACGGGTCGCCATACACCATTTCAGCAGCCGAGACATCCAGGGCGTCTTTGAGAGTGGTCCTTAGTCCCAGGAGGACCTAGGAAGCTGAGTAATCCAGTTGAAATCCTTGCAGCGGGACATCAAAGCAGCTTTGAAGGTGCAATGAAAACTTTCAACCATTCCATTGGCAGCTGGGTTTTTGGCATTTGTCTGATGTAGGGTGATACCCAGGAGATTTGCTAATGATGTCCACAATTGAGAGGTGAAAGTGGTACCCCTGTTAGAAGTGATATGCTAAGGGATACCAAATCTTAAAATCCATCCTGAGAGTAAGGCATATGTACATTAGGCAGGCGTTGTAGTTTCTATGGGAATGTCTTCAGGCCAACGAGTGGAGTGGTAATTGACGGTAAACAGGTAACAATGTCCTTGTGATATGGGTAGGGGGCCTACAATGTCGTCGTGAATGTGGGTAAAACTACGCTGAGGTTCAGGAAAGGTGCCCACTCCTGAATCCATCTCTCGATGTACTTTGGAAGTTTGGCAAGAAGTACAGGCAAGGAATCAATCCTTAGCATCCTTAGTTATGCCGTGCCATATAAATTTTGTATTAGGCAGCTGTGCAGTATAACGTCACGTGGGATGTGAAAGGTCGTAAATGAACTCAAACACTTGTCAGCACATGGGAGCAGGAATCCAAGGACGCGGTTTACCAGTAATGACGTCACAGAGAAGGGAGTGGTTGGAGTCGACTAGGGGAACGTCTTCCAAGCGGAGGGATGTACAGGATGTCCTACATGCTTGATACTCCGGATCCTATCATTGGGCTTCAGCCAAGGCGTTGTAATTCAATCCCAGTTGAACGGCAGCCAATGTGTTTCTTGACAGGACATCGGCAACAGGATTCATTTTCCCAGGGAAATGTTGAATGGTGCCATAGTATTCAGCCACGGCGGAAAGTTATCGGCGTTGACAGGCGGACCAGGCGTCAGAATGTCGAGTGAAGGCATGCACCGGAGGCTTGTGGTCTATGGGAATGACGAAGGGCGTACCTTCTAAGAAATGGTGAAAGTGAAGGACAGCTAAGTACACTGCCAGCAATTCGCGATTGAAGGTAGAATAACCCGATTCTGTCTTTGACAGTTTTCTGGTGAAGAAGGCCAATGGGCGGGGCAAGCCATTGGCCACCTGTTTGAGTACTGCACCAATAGCAACGTCGCTGGCATCGGTGGAGAGCGGCATGTGGGTTGGGAAAAGTGAGAGCAGCATTGGATGATAAGACATTCTTTGCATTGCAGAAGGCCGTTTCTTGAAGAGGACCCCACTTCAGGTCTTTTGGATTGCCCTTGAAGGAGGCGTAGAGGGGAGCAAGAGTGACGGCAATGGCTGGCAGAAAAAAGTGATAATAGTTGACCATGCCAAAGAATTCCTGCAGAGCTTTGACGGTCCAGGGCGTGGGGAAGTTTTGAATGGCTGCTACCTTCTCAGTGAGGGGATGGACTCCTTCAGGAGTGATGCGGTGCCCTATGAACAACACTTCGTTGGCGCCAAACGTACACTTTTCGTACCGTACTACAAGGCCCTTTTGTTGCAGGCTGTCGACCACGATGCTCAGGTGACGAAGGTGTTCCTCTTTTGAGGAAGAGAACACATAACATACACAGAAGGGGAGGTCTCCTAAGATGCCATCCATGAGACGTTGAAAAGTGGACCCAGCATTGCGAAGGCCAAAAGAGGAGTAATTGAAGGAGTATGTACCAAACAGATTGGTGATGGCTGTCTTGGGTATGTCTTCTGGGTTCAAAGGCACCTGATAATACCCCTTCAGGAGGTTGAGCGTAGAGATAACTTTCGCTCTCTGCAGGTAGGAGGTCACGTCGGTGATGTTTGGGAGGGGGTAGTGATACGGTTCTGTTTGCATGTTCAGGCGTCTGTAATCACTGCATGGACGGAGGGAGCAGTCTTTTTTCAGAATGATGTGTAAGGATGACGGCCATTGGCTCGACGTCTTTCGGCGAAGGCCCATTTCCTCCATTTCGGTGAACGTCTGTTTGGCAGCTACCAATCAATCCGGTGCCAGACGTCTGAATTTTGCAAAGACTGGGGTTCCCGTCCTCTTGATATGGTGATAAATACCGTACTTGGCCGGAGCCGTGGGTGTTTAGCCAAGTTCTGGACAGACAACTTCCAGGTACAATGTGAAGAGGTGGGCGTAGGCATCCATGGGTGCATTGATGTGGAGAGCGAGGCTGGAGGGGGCTAGTTGAAGATGTGTTGACAAGTGTGTTGACAAATCATTGGTGGGCGACATCGACCAGAAGGTGGAAATGAGAGAGGAAATCTGCACTGAGGATTGGCAATGTGACGTCAGCAACGAGAAACTTCCAATTAAATTCACTGTTTTCAAAATACAATGTGAGGTTCTCGTAACCATAGGTGGGTATCACAGATCCGTTGGCAGATACCAGGTGGACGCCGGAAGACATAGGTATACTAGGTCCTGTCCTGAAGAGTTCCCTTGGCAAAAGAAAACGACAAGCGCCCATGTCAACCAAACATTAGAATCGCACGTTCATTCCTGCATCATGTAAAAAGAAAAATTGGAAACACGGGAGGCCACCGCCACGAGCGATGGCCTACTTATACGTTTTTCGGCCACAGATAATCCTTGGCACATTTCTTCGTTGCTGCCCTGAGTCTGGAGTGGTGGTAGCAAAACTGCGGCCGATGGGAGGCAGTAAGTGGCTGTAGAAGTCGTTGGTTGGGGCGCAAGCGAGTGGTGGGTGAAGGGTGGCTTTATTGTTGCTCCAGCATGTCACGGGGTAGGCGTGTATGGCCTACGGCATTCACATCAGCTTCAGTTGATGTTTAATAGCCGTCCTCTTCATCAGGAGTGGACGCATTGATGGAGTTCTTGAAGGTCGTGAAGTGGCTGTCCATAAGGGCGTCAGCTTTAGTTATCAAGGCCTTTATGGGTAAACTATCGACATGGGGTATGGGAGCACATACAGGTTCAGGTAAACTGCGTACCCAAAGGGCACGAAGTAGGTTCACCTCCCGAGGAGAGCCGTCTGAGGTAGCTTGCAGGCGAGCGATGCAAGTCATTTCCCTGAGGAGGGCGAAGCCCTTTGGTCCCCCAGCAGAAGTTGAGAGAGCGGAAAAAATTTTGCTATGCGGGAGGCTGGTGACGTCGATTACTGCTGCAGAAGGTATGTTTTGATGGCGTTATACACTATTGGGGCATCGCATTGTTCACAATGCCAGACGGATATTTACGAGAAGGTGTTCTCGAGTATCGCCGCGAGAAGATATGCTTCGGAGGTTGAGAGAGTCACGCCCTTGATGCGGAACTGGACTCCTGCATGCTGAAACCAAGCAAGCGCCTCCCCGCTGGAGAACGACGAAAGTTTCAATAGGGCGGGAGTGGGTGGGTGGAAGGCAAGAGGAGCGAGTCGACTTCCGGGGTCACCAATGTGACTGGCCGAGAGAGGCTGTGACTAAGAAGGCAGAACGAAAGTAACTGATTAACTTTCTTACAGAACACCAGCATATATATACATCAAGTCCAGGCAAGAAGGATATAAAACATAACAGACAATTTCATGTTCAACCGACGACCATTTCTGTTAATGTTTACCGGTAAGAAAAATAGACTTGTTTATTCAGGTCCTTATCAGTGCGAGGGGAGAGCGAAGATACAAAGCATCATATATAAAAAAAAAAAAATGTCGTTACTATGTACAGTCATGTGGTAAACCGATGATACACGTACGTGAGCTTTTCTAAGGATTGCGACACCAATGTTTGACGGCTTTTAGCAGGTGCATTTCTGCCACCTCCGGTGATTTGACATTCCTGTGCGTTCTCTTCTTTAGTCGGCAGAACTGACGTAGAAATCCCGGCTTCAAGGTGGACGCAGGAGAGATACCGCAGTCAATGCATCCTCGACATAGGCAGTTGTGGGAGCTTTGGAGCTCGTGGTGATATGTAGGAAGGCAGTTGCTAGGTAGGATATATTGTTTACCCTCTTTTTGGGCTGGTACTCCATTTCCCTCCATTTGATGAGGGGTCCTGCTGAGCTGCACTCCCTACGGTAGCTGAGTGTTAGTGGAGTTACTACTGAGGTTGGAGCAGGGGGTGATTTTATCCACCCACAAAAGATTGTAAGAATGCATATTTTAATTTTTTTTCCTTGTGTGTGGTTAATTATTTAAATGTTCGAACCTCTCGTTGAGAGTGTGGTGTTTCCCGTCGGGGAATTTTATTAATTATTAATTGTTAATTGTTAATTGTTAGTTGTAAATTGCTAGTTATTAGTTAATAATTCTGATTGTTAGGTACTCATAAGGCTGACTGTTCAAAATTTTGTTGTTATTAAATATTGTTATGCTTTCTCAAGTGTTTTCGTTTCCACTGACCATTTTACTGCTGGTTATTGTTGTAAACACTGATCTCTCTTATCGTGCAATAAGAACTTGCACCATGGCCCGACAAGGGTTGTAACATGTTTGGCGAACGTGACAGGATAGAGAGCTCAGGGTATCCGGTATTTTGGTCGGTGGAGAGACGCTCAGGTGGACTCTTCAATGTTCATTTTCTTTCTGTTTTAGTGTTGCCATTCTCCCCTGAAATTTTTTGTTTTGTTTTTGTTTTACGAAATGGAGGAATTGGTTTTTGATCCAGATGAATTTTTAACGTCAGTTGATATCCTTAAGTATTTGCCCATGCTAGGCTAGAAACAATTAGTTGAGTGTGCTAAGTTTTTGGGTATTCCTCTGTAGACGACGGACACCAGAGCAGAGATCTTGGTTAGGGATAAAAAAACAGGAGTTAGCAGAAGTTGAGAATTTAGAGAGTGAGGTATTTGGTGATAGTGAAGAGAGTTTGACTCAGGGTTTAGAAGAGGACAAAGTAAGTATGAGGGCTGGTCTAAATCTGTTTGATGATCCTCCTGTCGTAGGCACCATTTAGGAAGGTCCAGCAGATTTTCAAAGGGGGCCGGGTAATGTGTCCTCTAATCCGTTCTTGGCCCCCTCCCCTCCCCCTGACTCTGTACCCTTCAAATCTCTGGCCCCTGTAAATGTATTGGATGACTCCAAGGAGTAGAAGGAATACAACCTTATTTGCAAATACATAGAGTTGCGAAAAATAGAGATTGAGGAGAACGAGCAGGTAAGGTGTCATGAGTTGGAGATGGCAAAATTAAATATAGAGAGGGCTAGGTTGCAGGGGGCCAATTTGATAAGTTTGCTTAAAAATACTTTCCAAGATCGGTTTAATATATGTGCTGCACTAAAATTGGTGCCAGTGTTTGGTGAAAAGGATGTCCCCTAGTTCTTCAAGGCATTTGAGTGTGTGGTCTCCCGATTGTCTTGGCCCGCAGAAATGTGGACTGCATTAATCCAGTGTAGGTTATTTGGCATGGCAATAAGGGTGTAGAGTGCCTTGGAGGAGGGAGTAGCTCGGGATTACCATAAGGTAAAAGACTTGATTTTAAAGTCTTACGACTTGGTCCCTAAGGCCTACCACCTCTGGCTTTACAACTATATGAAACACCCTACGTAGTCTTTCATGGAGTTTGCGCATGTCAAGGGGGAACAGTTCGATTACTGGCTAAAAAGAAGTCAGATAGTCACTTTCGCTACGTTATATGAACTGTTGCTTCTTGGGGAGTTTAAGAAGGCCTGTAGCTGGAAGTTGAGAGTTCACCTGGAGGAAGTAAAAATTTTGAAATTGAGTAGTGCCGCTCAGCGGATGAATTTGTATTGACTCCCCGTTCAGGTAGCGGTAGATTTACCTATAAAAGCCTTAAATAATTAAACATCTTGCTCCCCTAATAGTGGTAGGAGAGGGGAAAATTCCTCGTCGACTCCCCATATCCCTAAGAATGTTAATATTAATTCTAATTCTTTTTCAGGTGATAGGGATGTGGGAAGAGTCCAAGGAGGTTCTCCTCCCCCTAAAGTTTTTGCTATTAGAGACTTTCCAGGTGTGGGAAATAACAGGTATAATGGAAATAGAAGCTCAGAGCGTAAAGGAAACAATTTTTGGTACAACAAGCCCGCGCATTTCCAAAACCTGTGTAATGATCGTAGGATGTATCTAGAGTGCCTTGATTAATGATAAGTCAGAGGTTATTAGCAGTAGTCCTGTAGACAGATCTGTAGTAGATAGGAGTAGTTTAGTAAATAGTAGTAAGCCTAATGCTCCCAATCCCCAATCGTGACTCAAGTACGACAAATATGTGTGGCCTGGAAAGTTCTTTTTTTACCCTCATGTTGTCCAGGTGAAGTTTTTTAGGGACACAGGCTCTGCCCGGTCGTTAGTCCTGAAGAGGGCTCTAAATGGTTTTGAAAAACATACTGGAAATTTTATATTGTTAGGAGGTTTTCTGGATTCAGTTGTGTCCGCTCCTTTGGTTCATGTCCGCATGTCTTTTCCAAGATATAATCGCGTCCCTGAGTTGGCTGTGGCGGATAGTCTTCCTATCCCGGGTATTGATGGTGTCATGGGAAATGATATGCTGGATAGTGGGAGAGGAGCTGTTCCCTATATTATCAGTTAATGCTAGTCCTGTTACTGTAATGACTCGGTCCACAGCAAGAGCTGCTTATTTATTTGATGTGGAGAGCTATGATGACTTAATGTTAATTAGTGCAAAGTTAGATGTTTTAAGGCCCGGGCCAATAGAGAGTAGTTGTTGTGATGTAGTTAATATGAAACTTGATTTGGACAGAGCTGCTTTTATTAAAGCTCAAAAAGATGAATTTAATTTTGATTTGGGTGATGTCGAGGATCTGACTAAACTTAGGTTTGGAGTTGTAAAGGCCTTATCATATAGGTTTAGTAGTCCTGCATCTAATAATTTGAATAAAACTGGTTGGGTGGAACATATAGTGGTACCTTCTCCATTCAGAAATTCTATTTTGGATTTAGCTCATACTAATTTTTTTCCAGGTCATTTGGGTGTGTTAAAAACTTTTCATAGCCTTGCTAGATATTTTTGGTGGCCTGAAATTAGATTGAGTGTGGAACATTTTATCAGAGAGTGTGAGACCTGTCAGATTATGGGTAAACCACATCATTGGATCCCTAAAGCTCCGTGGCATCCCATACCTGCTGTAGGTGCTCCATTATCTGAGTTAGTATTTGATGTGGTAGGTCCCTTACCCAAACCTAAAACCGGTTATGTTTATTTACTATCATGGATAGAGCCTCTCGCCTTCCTTAAGCTATACCTATGAGGCGTATTAAGTCCAAAATTGTCGGAAGAATTAATGGATTTCTTTTCCAGGTATGGTCCCCCTCGTGTAATTCAGACTGGCTGCGGGACGAATTTCACGAGTAAGGTATTTAGGGGTAAGTGTGCTGAACTGGCCATTCAGCACGTTACCAGCATTCCTTATCACCCACAGAGTCAAGGGGTGGGGAAAGGTTCCACCTTAAGTCTGTCCTGAAAAAAAAAACATTGTTATGATCATGATAGTGACTGGGACAAAGCCCTCCCTTCTGCCCTCTTTGCTATCAGGAATCACCCTAACTCTTCCACTGGTGTAGCCCATTTCGAGTTGGTATTTGGGCACAAGGTATTATATAGTAATGACTGGGATACCCACATGTTAAGGTTACGTAAGGGTTTTGAAGCCTGAGATCTGCGGTGTTAGTTGTTAATTTGGCTAAGTGCGAATTGGGCCACGCCAAGGCTTGTTATTTGGGTCACGAAGTTGGTTTATAAATTGGAAAAGGCCTGGTAATGTTAGAGAGGTAAAAAGAGTGCTGGGCATTACGTTTTATTACCGCAGATTTGTCCGTAATTACTCTGATTTTGCTCAGCCTATTACTAGTTTATTAGAAAAAGGAAAAAGGTCCTGGTGGTCGGATCAGTGTGAAGACATTTTTAATAAACTTAAATCAGTATTAATTATTAACCCCCTTTTGACTTCCCCAGATTTTCAGAAGCCTTTTATTATAGCAGTAGATGCCATTGACGTCGGCGCTGGAGGTGTCCTTTCAGAGAAAGGAGGACGGTGTTCATCCTGTGTCTTATTATATTAAAAAGCTTCTGGTGACGTAAAAACGTTACTCCACTATAGAAAAGGAAGCTGTTTCTTTGGTGGCCCACACTCTTAACTGTTTCAAGCCGTACGTGACAATTTTTTTCTTTTCGGTTGAGATATATATGGATCACAATCCTCTGGTTTTCATGGAGCAGATGAAGGGAGCAAACCAGAGGATTTTGCGCTGGGCCCTTTCTATGCAGGAATTCAATTTGGTTATAAAACATGTTAAAGGCACTGACAACAAAATTCCTAATACCCTTTCTAGAATTTAGTGTGCTGGCCTGATCCTTCTCATACGCCGCCTTGCTCGTTTCTCCACTGAGGTTGTATAAAAAATTTTTTTTTAGGATGTAGTTCTGTTTAAATGATAGCTTTGTAGATAAAGTTTAAGAGTTTTTTTTGAGTGGTATACACTTTTGCGTTTTATAAAGGTTCCCCTAAATTAATTATTGATTTGTCCCGATATACTAAGACTTTTGATTGTATTATAATATATATGACTTTTTGGACTGAAATGCCGGTGTATTGTAGATTAAGGTGTATGTCTGTGGATTTACCTGTAAGTTTATTTAGGTTTAGCTAGGTAGGTTTTTTTCCATAGAATTGGAGATTTATTTTTTGACAAAGTAAGGTAATATTGGATCTTTAGAATTATGGTAAGCTATATAAAGCTTTTGGCTTGTATTCTTTAGGGGTACTTTCTATTTGGTTTAAGGTTTATTGATCTATTTATATACTTTTTGTTCTTACTTTACAGGTGCCTTTCCATATGTATATAAAAAAATATTATTCTTCTGTTTAGTTTTTTTTTTTTCTACGGGGAGGAAGGTGTTATGTATTAACGTAATCTTTTATTTTGTTTACGTCAGCCTTGTTACTGCAATTTTGTTTTATGTAAAATTAGCATAAGATTTAGTTAAAAACGCTTCAAATGCAAATTTAATCTTTTTTCTTTTGAAGTGCCTTTTTTAACCTCCTCCTCGTTTGTTTAGACATTCTTAAGTGTCTAGTTTGATGCTTGTCTTTGGGCTCAAGCCATGTCGTCCTGATGGAAGGTTCCTTCAGTAGCTTCCTTTGGATATATATGACTACCATAATATTCCCAGAGAAGTAAACTAAAGGTTTTCAGAGAATTCTAACTTCTGGAGCGAGTACTCTAAGGGTTTCCCTTTAGAATATCGTATATCAACAGGGGACGCATGCATTAACATTCCACATGGTCATCTGCACCCCACCTAGCGTTTAGATTTCGAGGGGGAAAGGTGGCGAGGTAACTGAGGTGCCGTTCCAAAGTTACCCTACCTTCGTTACTGTTACGGTACTCGTAACGTAAACAAACCGACGCCATACTTGTGTGACGTCACGTCCGTCCTCATTCCTTTCTAGGTAGCTCACCGTCAGCTTGTTTGTTCCCAGTGATCTCCCTTAATCTTGTGCATCCTTCGCCATGTCTCAACATTCTGCATCGCCTTCTTCTGGGAAGTTGAGTACCAGGTTCTTGTATTGTTTAAATAAGCTCTGGCCGTAGGATAACGATTTTTTACGCTAAAATCTTGTGTTTTGTGACCGAGCTGTGCCTTGCCCGGAGGCGCCATTTTACGGCGCTGCTGTTCGTCTAGCATGCGTTATTTAGCTAGCCAGAACAGCCTTCCCGGCCTTATAACTAATTAAATATCATTAGTTATTTAGTCTTCATTATTAGGAATAAGTTATATTATGCCGATGGTTGTCTTCGGTCTCTTAGTAAGCCGACCCCATTCTAGTCTTTCAGCCTAGCATAGGCCGCAGCCTAGTGTTCATGTTTACTTCTGCTTGATATAATAGTGTTCCTAGTGTTATGTTAATGAAGATATAGGCATTTTTAAACATATACAAGATTCAGTGTTGCACATACTTTTCGCCTTCGAGGGACCATACCAGGGACCGTGCCTGGTCCATCCATGTCACACCTAACCCAACGTTGGGACCCTTGTATGCTTCCTTATCTCCCCTGTTACCTTAGGGTAACCTCCCTCTTGGTAGCCTTGCTATTCTTAGCCTCTTAACCAAAACATTTCGGGTAGGTTAGGCTAGGTAGTTCTTCCCTCTTCCCTACCAGAGTTTATGTGGGTATTTCGGACAGAATCCCAGAGTACCTATCGTTCATCCCAGTCCACCCTTAGGGAACGCCTTTCCCTTTGGGTATCGACTGAGACTGAAGGTGGCTAGCCCTTCCCCCTAGACTGCTCTTGGTTGGGATACGTCCCTTCCCCCTGTGGCCTAGCGATAGGTATCCCCAGCCCTCCCTAATCTAGGAGGAGATCTCCTGGTTTAGGTTAGGCCTTGGGGGATTCTTTTTTATTATAGTTTAGGACAGTACACCAGTTCTGTTCCTACTCTGAGCTAACATACCCTAGGGTTGGAGAGCGCTTCTCTCCTGCCTGGATAGTATAGAAAACAGATTCCCCCATTCCTTGGGAGCTTTAGGGTCACGACCCCTTCAGCCCCCTCCCTCACCTACCCCCACTCTATCCCTTTGTGTCGGATTGCCTTCACACCCCTGTCCGCTGTCCTATAATTCCCCCTCAGGGGGAATTGTAGGTTAAGCTGTGCTCTCCTGCTTGGCTGGCCACTCTGCTACACTTCCCCCTCATAGTCGAACTATGGGGTAGTGTTAGCGGCCGTCCTGCCGGCAGAAGATCACCCTACCCCCTGTTTAGAGTGTCCTCTGATCCTCCCTTGGATTACCATAGGCACCCAGCCGTCTGCCGGTTCCCTGCCGCCGGATAATGGGTATATTCCCCCCCCCCCATCATGAGCACACTCCTTCCGGAGGGAAGCCAGTTGGGTATCGGACATTACCCTTCCGTCTCCCCTCCTTATCTTTCTCTCTTCTATCATGGTGCCGGTCCACTGCCGCTTCCGCCTGCCGGCGATAGCCGCCGGCACGCCAGGTGACTTTCCTACTCCATAGGACGTTCATATCTGAGGATTACCTAAGGCAACAACCTGCCGGCTGCCGGGGGCCGCCGCCCCTTGCCGCCACTAGCCGCCAGCACCCCAGGTGACCTTCCTACTTCATAGGATGTTCCTATCTGAGTACTACCTATGGCGACAGCCGGCCGGCTGCCGGGGGCCGCCGCCCATTGCCGCCGCTGCCACCAACTTCTCAGACAACCTTCCTTCTTATGTACCCAGCTAGGTTCACCAACGCCGATAGCCTGCCGGCTGCCGGAGGCCACCGCCCTGCCGGCGACCTGCCGCCGTGCCGGCAGTCGCCCCTATAGATGTTTCCTACCTCTCTGCTGCTCAGTGTGTAGCCTTGATGGATTCACCCCGCCGGACCAGGCTGCCGGCTTGCCGCCGGCTTGCCGGTGACGCTTTTGCGGCTTCCAGGGACAAGCACCCCTTCCCTGCTGCTGCCGGCCCCGTGCCCTGCAGTCGACCTATACAATCATATAGCCAGACTGATCTTCTTTGCTGTTGCATACCCTGAAGACTGTGTCTGAGCTGTATGATTGTACAGTACAATGTTTCCAGCATACTCTGTGCTTTTCAGTGCAGTCTCTTACCGGGACCTTCCCAAATATGAAGGGGTTTCTCCTATTTTCCCCCTCTTTTCTCTAGGTTCTGAACGATTTCAGACCTTCTCCACTCTGTAGACAATTCCTTTATAAGAAAGCCTAGCTTGGCTCCCCCATAGGGATACCATTCCCTCTTCTAGAACCTCAGGTCCTAAGGAATTGCTGGCAGAAAAGGTCACGGTAACTGGCTGGATGGTATTCACAGGTATGTGTCTTCCTACTTCTTTTCTAGCTCGCCTATCCGGAGCTCACATAACACACAGAGCTACAGATTAATGAATCTTAAGTTTAAGAGTAATGTAAGACATGACTCTGTTTTCCATGTACTCATGTTCTCTTTCTTTTACAGGAGGAGTACATGAAGTGTGAGAGCCCCTTCTGCTCGGTTCGCCGCCCGGACTTCTACGAGCATAGGGCATGTCGGACCCACGTCCCCTGTACTGCAAAGAAGGGCAACTTAAAGTATTGGGATCCAGTGTCCTGCTCAATCTGCAAGGGCCTCCTTGATGAGGGGTTCGACAACCCCCCGTCCGCAGAGGCCAGTGACAATGCTCGAAAGAAACTACGCAAGTGGGTGCGCGGTTTCCAGAAGAACGCCGCCGGGCCGTATCTCCCCAGCGAGAAGATGAGGGCCATGCTTTTCCCGAAAGCATTAGCAGATTATGTGATCCCCCAGGATCAGAGCCTTGGTTTAACTAACCGTCGAACCAGACATCGAGACTACGCTTAGCAAGTGTCGTCTAGACGAGGTGGAGAAGATGTCAGACATGTCTGACAATACCGAGAGGACCCTCATGGGCGAGGATTTGGAGGAAGAAGAGGATCAGGTGGAATACCCTGATTCGGAGGGCGAGGTCGCCCTTCCACCTCCGGCAGCTCCTGTAGTGGTCGAGGAGCCAGTCCCCTCTACCTCCGCCGCATCGCAGCCCCTGCTGCCCGCCACCGAAGATGCCATCCGGGTATTGGTGGCATTAATGGACGAGAAGCTTAATAAGCATTCTGCAGAAATTACAAGTCGTTTGATGGGATGGAAGTAACCGAAGAAGATCTCGGTTAAGGAGCTTCCTTCCTGCTCGGAGTTTAACCCCTGGAGGTACGCCAAGCATATGCATATTACAACTGGCGAAATTTTTATCAACGACAAGTTAGGGTCTATCATTTTGGAAGAAGTGGAATTCTTCCCTAACTTTGAGGCTTACCCGGACTCTTACGTCCGACTTAGGTCCAAACCGGCCTCCAAGGAGGAGACTAAGCCCAAAGAGGTGATCGTTTTCGATCACTCAAAAGCCCAAGCCATGCTGGCAGAATGCCTGAAGAGTCGTGGTTTTACCAAGTCAAAAATGCTGGCTCTGAGCAAGAAGCACCCGTCCTTTCTTGCTCCCTCTTCTGCAAACTTTCCCTTCGTGGAAAAGGCCTTCCATGCGGTCATGAAGGCGGTGGAGGAAGGAAAGCCCTGCCCTACCCTGGAGGAGTGTAGGCCTCTCTCCCTCGACCTTTCCCCCGACGACAGGTTCTGGATAGACATCTAGTTTGCCTTCACGGTTGGGAAGCTGGAACCTGACGTGGCTGGACGTCAGTTCAATGAGGACCCCCCGAAGCTGAATGACCACCTTCTTCGTCGGGAGCAAGAGACCAAGGAGAGACTAGCTGCCTCCCTGTCTCACCAAATTCAGCTCGAGGTCATGGGCGGGGACGTTAGAGTCCCAGATCTCTATATGGTTCTTGCCAAGACCCACCTAGTGACTGTGATGAAGGACCTCTACAGCTTCATCAGGGCCAGAAGAACCTGCAGAGAGTTCGTGTTTGCCAACGCGGCAGTAAAACACGAACCCCCGGAAACTAATCTCCTCCAACATCTAGGGTAAGCATCTTTTTCCATCTGCTCTGGTGAAAGAGATCGTTGACAAAGCCGCCTCTGAGAATCGGAACCTTCTCAACAAGTGGAGCATGTCACGCAAAAGAAAATCCTCTCAGGAAGAAGGCCCTCAGCCTAAGAGGAAATCCTCCAAACCAAGACCCCAGCAGCGTTAACAAAAACGCCAGTTTCCGGCTCCCGCTATTCCCCAAGTGGTCGCTCAGCCGAAACAGACCTTTCAGTTGGTCCCCTAACCGGTGGTGTCACAATTACCGGTCTTCACCCCTGCCTACGAACGACAGTCCTCTACCTTTCGTCCCAGAGGTAGAGGGTCAGGCAGAGACTCCTCACGCCGTCCCTCAAGGGGCAGAGGAGTAAGGGGAGCTAGCGGCAGAGGTGGCAAGCCCTCGGGAAACCAGAAGCAATGAAGTGCTTCCGGTGGGAGGAAGACTCCGCCACTTTCAGGATCGCTGGACCTTCGATCCTTGGGCACACAGCATCATCAAGAAGGGACTGGGTTGGAGCTAGACACAACCAGTTCCAGCCTTCCACAAATTCTTCCAGCCATCAACCCCCCTCTTGGAAGAATATGTCCTAGAACTCTTGAACAAGAAGGTGATCAAGAGGGTAAAGTCCACCATGTTCCAGGGAAGACTGTTTTGTGTTCCCAAGAAGGACTCAGACAAAGAGTCATTCTCGACTTGTCACCCCTCAACAAGTTCATTGCGAACAACAAATTCAAGATGCTGATTCTTCAACAAATAAGAGCCCTACTGCCTCACAAGGCCTACACGGTCTCAATAGACCTGGCGGATGCCTACTGGCATATCCCAATGAACCACCACGCTTCCCCCTACCTAGGATTCCAGCTCCATCGAAGAAACTACGCCTTCAAAGCCATGCCCTTCGGGCTCAACGTGGCTCCGAGAATCTTCACCAAGCTAGCAGACACAATCGTCCACCAGCTACGCCTTCAGGGCGTACAAGTGATAGCCTACCTCGACAACTGGCTGGTCTGGTCGACTTCGCCAGAATTATTTTTGAAAGCTTGCAGGAAAGTGACCCAGTTCCTGGAACATCTGAGTTTCAAAATAAACACCGAGAAGTCTCGCCTCGCTCCAGCTCAGAAGTTCCAATGGTTAGGAATCCATTTGGATCTTCAGTCACACCGCCTTTCCATTCCACTGAAGAAAAGGAAAGAAATAGTAGGGTCTGTCAAAAGACTTCTCAAATCCAAACGGATCTCAAGACGACAGTAGGAGTAAGTTCTCGGCTCACTACAGTTCGCCTCAGTGACAAACCCAGTGCTATGAGCACAGCTAAAGGATGCATCAGGAGTCTGGAGACGAAACGCATCCGTCGCTCGAAGAGATTCCAAGAGACCCCTACCGAACAGGCTTCGCTCCCTGTTAAGCCCGTGGTCAGAAGCAAGGACCTTGAAAAGATCCATCCCTCTCCAACCTCCACCTCCATCACTCAACATCCACACGGACGCTTCTCTGGAGGGTTTGGGGGGGGGGCACTCCCATCAACGGCAAGTTTAAGGAACATGGTCTCCCCTATTCAAGATGTTTCACATCAACATCATGGAGGCCATGGCGGTTCTTCTCACCCTGAAGAAATTATCCCCGCGTCCCTCGAAACACATCCGTCTAACTCTTGACAGCTCGGTAGTAGTCATATGTCTAAATCGTCAGGGCTCGAGATCGCCCCACTTAAATCAGGTGCTATTACCCATCTTCCGCCTAGCGGACAGGAAGAAGTGGCACCTGTCTGCAGTTCACCTAAAAGGATTCCGCAACGTGACGGCGGACGCTCTATCGAGGACAAGCCCCATAGAGTCGGAATGGTCCCTAGACGCAAGATCATTCTCCTTCATCTCTCGTCAAGTCCCGGAACTACAGATCGACCTCTTCGCGACGAGCGACAACAAGCAACTTCCTCGATATGTGGCCCCTTACGAGGACCCCAAAGCGGAAGCAGTGGACGCCATGTCCCTGGACTGGAACAGATGGTCCAAGATTTACCTGTTCCCTCCACCCAGCCTTCTGCTGAAAGTCCTCTCCAAACTGAGAACCTTCAAAGGGACAGCAGCCCTAGTGGCTCCCAAGTGGCCCCGGAGCAATTGGTTATCACTAGTCCTGGAGCTACAGCCCAAGCTGATCCCCCTGCCGGGCCCACTTCTCTCCCAACAGGTGCAGAAGTCGACTGTCTTCGCTTCATCAAAGAAAGTCAGGGATCTTCATCTCATGATTTTCTCTCTCTAGCCGTGAAGAAATGGTTTGGGATCTCGAAGAAAAGTTTGGACTTCCTAGAGGAATACAAAACGAAGTCTACCAGAAGGCAATATGAATCATCCTGGAAGAAGTGGGTATCCTTCGTCAAGGCAAAAAATCCTACGGAAATCTCCATAGATTTTTGCATGTCCTTCTTTATTCACCTTCATGGACAAGGCTTGGCAGTCAATACGATTTCCACTTGCAAATCGGCCTTGACCACACCACTTCTATACGCCTTCCAAATAGATTTATCCAGCGAAATCCTCAATAAACTCCCGAAGGCGTGTGCTTGACTCCGTCCAGCACCTCCACCGAAACCCATCACCTGGTCCCTGGATAAGGTGCTTCATTTTGCCTCTAGCCTGGACAACGATTCTTGCCCTCTGAAAGACTTGACTCAAAAAGTAATCGTCCTTTTTGCTCTCGCCTCGGGAGCCAGAGTCAGTGAAATAGTGACATTATCAAGAGATGAGGGTCAGATACAGTTCGCCGAAACTGGGGAACTTACCCTCTTCCCCGACCCCACGTTTCTCGCTAAAAATTAACTTCCCACCAAAAGATGGGGCCCTTGGAGAATCTGCCCCCTGAAGGAATATGTCTCTCTGTGCCCAGTGGAGAGTCTTAAGGTCTATCTTCGAAGAACTTCTGACTTTGGTGGAGGACAGCTTTTCAAAGGAGAAACGTCGGGCAGTGACCTGTCACTAAAACAACTTAGAGAAAAAATCACCTACTTTATTCGCAGAGCGGATCCTGACAGTACACCCGCAGGTCACGATCCCAGGAAAGTCGCCTCTTCCCTAAATTTCTTCCTAGGAATGGACTTTCCGATCCTTCACAGGCTGGAAGTCCCCTAGAGTGTTCTTCAAAGACTATTCGAAGCAGGTGCAAGAAGTCAAGAGATTCGTGTTGGCAGCAGGTAGCGTGATGAAACCTGCTGTTTAGTGCTGCGTAGGACAGTGAGTTTTTTGGGACTTTAACCTAAACGGGTGCCTGTGTTGACCCTAGTGCGATACATAGTGATTTCAAGGGACATTTAGTGTCACTAATGGACTGTTCCTTACCAAGGTGAAATGACATAGATTCTTACACGTGTGCCACATGTTCTTGGACATGAAGTGTATTACGATTTAAAAGACTGGCGTTCCTCAGGAACTAGTGATTACAGGAAAAAAATTTCCCTTTCAGATTCTGCATCACCGTCTTATTAAAATATCTATGTCTATTATCGTATTTTATTATTGTATACAATTTTCCATATTTCCATGTAAGTTTCAAATAAAATATTTATTCTATTTACCATGTGCGTCTAATTTCGCTCTTATTTTTTACATGAAAATAAATTGCTGTTCTAGTTTTATTGAACCTACTCTA
>NC_090728.1:18021781-18029281 GCF_036898095.1 Palaemon carinicauda | reverse complement strand
GATAGGTGTTATCTTGCAGAAAACATTTTTTTTTTTAAATCTAGGTTGTCATGGCTCTTCACTTAAGTTACTTATTTAAATGATTATTGTTATTAGAATGATTGAAAATATTATTAACATTAGAATTATCATTTTCAGTGAAATGGCTAAAATTATTATTCAAATTATTAAAATTATTGTAACGGTTGTATTTTTTTTTCTTAATGGCAAGTAAGACGTTTTTTGCCTCTTCGTCATTGTTTAAGGATGAACTGTATCTATGCTCTTAATATATGAACAATCAATTATCTATCAAAGAGCTTTACCTGTCTTTACTAGTAGCTCCTTCAGAATTTTTATTCAAAATATGCTGACCTTGTTAACCATTTTCATTGTAGTTTTGGTTCAACATGGAGTTGGGAGCCATACAGCCTATGGTATGAGTCACCATCCTCTAATAACTTTTAAAGGTTTTTTGGAACTAACTGGTTTGCAGGGACATCTAAAGCTGATGATGCAGCATTAAGGAACTAATCTTCATTGGCTAACTTACAACGCTTTGAAAATCCTCGTTTTATTTTTTATTGTTCTTTCTTCATCAAAAAGTTACCCAACCTTACCTCTAACTGCTCCAAGCTTTCTCCTTCTGGAGACATCAGAAATGATTTGCAACGCTAGGGCCACTTCAAAATGATACCCTTCATCATCATCATTATTATTATTATTATTATTATTATTATTATTATTATTATTATTATTATTATTATTATTATTCTTAATTTATAAGCTACAAGCCTAGTTGGAAAAGCAGAATGCTACAAACCCAGGGGTTCCAACAGGGGAAATAGCCCAGTGGGGAAAGGGAACAAGGAAAAAAAAATAAAAAAACAGTAACATTACAATAAATATCTCCTTTATAAACTATAAAAACCTTAACAAAACAAGAGGAAGAGCAATAAGATAGAATTGAGTGCCCGAGTGTACCCTCAACCAAGAGAACTCTAACCCAAGACAGTGGAAGACGAGGGTACAGAGGCTATGGCACTACCCAAGACTAGAGGACAATGGTTTGATTTTGGAGTGTTCTTCTCCTAAAAGAGCTGCTTACCAAAGGCAAAGAGTCCCTTCTTCCCTTACCAAGAGGAAAGTAGCCAATGAACAATTACATTGCAGTGACCCATTGGGTTAAAAAGAAATGTTTGGTAATCTCATTGTTGTCAGGTGTAAGAGGACAGAGGAGAATATGTAAAGATTAGTCCAGACTATTCGGTGTGGGTGAATGTGTGTGTAGGCAAAGGGAAAATGAACCGTAACTAGAGAGAAGGATCCAATATATTACTGTATTGCCAGTCGAAAGGCACCATAACTGTCTAGCGGTAGTTTCTCAACGGGTGGCTGGTGCCCCTGCCAACCTACTAGTTGTCCTAACTCGTTGCTTCCACACGAGACATAGTGAAAGATACTATTTTGTATTCATTATCGGTAGGGCCCATAGTGGTGAAGAAAATTTAACCATCTTCTCTGCAAATCTCCCAAAGTTCAGTAGGTAGCTATCAGGTTCAACTAGGTTGTCAGCATGTTTATGAAGTTCATGGACTAGGGCTTATCAATAATATCACCATTACTTACATAAATATAGTTCTTATTATAGTCTTTTGAGATGATATTTACATGATGCATTAATGACCAGTCTCAACTGAATTCCTATTTCCTTCCACCTGAACTCTCTTTCTATGTAGTTTTCTTCCCTCATCTCGCCTCCCCCCACAAGAATTTTTTTTTTTTTTTCAGTTATGAGGAATCCTTTCAAGTATCAGAGAATCTGGACACACAAAGTATAAGAATCAGGGGATCAGAAATCCTTCAATATCTAGTGAACTTCATTCACATTATCCACAGGTGAATATATGGTGACGGATCATCTGCAATCGAATCATTGGTTAATTTTTCTCTACGAAGAGACATTTGTCTGATGTAGGGTGATACCCAGGAGATTTGCTAATGATGTCCACAATTGAGAGGTGAAAGTGGTACCCCTGTTAGAGGTAATATGCTAAGGGATACCAAATCTTAAAATCCATCCTGAGAGTAAGGCATATTTACATTAGGCAGACGTTGCAGTTTCTATGGGAATGTCTTCAGGCCAACGAGTGGAGTGGTAATTGACGGTAAACAGGTAACAATGTCCTTGTGATATGGGTAGGGGGCCTACAATGTCGTCGTGAATGTGGGTAAAACTACGCTGAGGTTCAGGAAAGGTGCCCACTCCTGAATCCATGTCTCGATGTACTTTGGAAGTTTGGCAAGAAGTACAGGCAAGGACTCAATCCTTAGCATCCTTAGTTATGCCGTGCCATATAAATTTTGTATTAGGCAGCTGTGCAGTATAACGTCATGTGGGATGTGAAAGGTCGTGAATGAACTCAAACACTTGTCAGCACTTGGGAGCAGGAATCCAAGGACGCGGTTTACCAGTAATGACGTCACAGAGAAGGGAGTGGTTGGAGTCGACTAGGGGGACGTCTTCCAAGCGGAGGGATGTGCAGGATGTCCTACATGCTTGATACTCCGGATCCTATCATTGGGCTTCAGCCAAGGCGTTGTAATTCCATCCCAGTTGAATGGCAGCCAATGTGTTTCTTGACAGGACATCGGCAACAGGATTCATTTTCCCAGGGAAATGTTGAATGGTGCCATAGTATTCAGCCACGGCGGAAAGTTATCGGCGTTGACAGGCGGACCAGGCGTCAGAATGTCGAGTGAAGGCATGCACCGGAGGGTTGTGGTCTATGGGAATGACGAAGGGCGTACCTTCTAAGAAATGGTGAAAGTGAAGGACAGCTATGTACACTGCCAGCAATTCGCGATTGAAGGTAGAATAACCCGATTCTGTCTTTGACAGTTTTCTGGTGAAGAAGGCCAATGGGCGGGGCAAGCCATTGGCCACCTGTTTGAGTACTGCACCAATAGCAACGTCGCTGGCATCGGTGGAGAGAAGGAGAGCGGCATATGGGTTGGGAAAAGTGAGAGCAGCAATGGATGATAGGACATTCTTTGCATTGCAGAAGGCCGTTTCTTGAAGAGGACCCCACTTCAGGTCTTTTGGATTGCCCTTGAAGGAGGCGTAGAGGGGAGCAAGAGTGACGGCAATGGCTGGCAGACAAAAGTGATAATAGTTGACCATGCCAAAGAATTCCTGCAGAGCTTTGACGGTCCAGGGCGTGGGGAAGTTTTGAATGGCTGCTACCTTCTCAGTGAGGGGATGGACTCCTTCAGGAGTGATGCGGTGCCCTATGAACAACACTTCGTTGACGCCAAACGTACACTTTTCGTACCGTACTACTAGGCCCTTTTGTTGCAGGCTGTCGACCACGATGCTCAGGTGACGAAGGTGTTCCTCTTTTGAGGAAGAGAACACATAACATACACAGAAGGGGAGGTCTCCTAAGATGCCATCCATGAGACGTTGAAAAGTGGACCCAGCATTGCGAAGGCCAAAAGAGGAGTAATTGAAGGAGTATGTACCAAACAGATTGGTGATGGCTGTCTTGGGTATGTCTTCTGGGTTCAAAGGCACCTGATAATACCCCTTCAGGAGGTTGAGCGTGGAGATAACTTTCGCTCTGGGCAGGTAGGAGGTCACGTCGGTGATGTTTGGGAGGGGGTAGTGATACGGTTCTGTTTGCATGTTCAGGCATCTGTAATCACTGCATGGACGGAGGGAGCAGTCTTTTTTCAGAATGATGTGTAAGGATGATGGCCATTGGCTCGACGTCTTTCGGCGAAGGCCCATTTCCTCCATTTCGGCGAACGTCTGTTTGGCAGCTACCAATCAATCCAGTGCCAGACGTCTGAATTTTGCAAAGACTGGGGTTCCCGTCCTCTTGATATGGTGATAAATACCGTACTTGGCAGGAGCCGTGGGTGTTTAGCCAAGTTCTGGACAGACAACTTCCAGGTACAATGTGAGGAGGTGGGCGTAGGCATCCATGGGTGCATTGATGTGGAGAGCGAGGCTGGAGGGGGCTAGCTGAAGATGTGTTGACAAGTGTGTTGACCAATCATTGGTGGGCGACATCAACCAGAAGGTGGAAATGAGAGAGGAAATCTGCACTGAGGATTGGCAATGTGACGTCAGCAACGAGAAACTTCCAATTAAATTCACTGTTTTAAAAATACAATGTGAGGTTCTCGTAACCATAGGTGGGTATCACAGATCCGTTGGCAGATACCAGGTGGACGCCAGAAGACATAGGTAGACTAGGTCCTGTCCTGAAGAGTTCCCTTGGCAAAAGAAAACGACAAGCGCCCATGTCAACCAAACATTAGAATCGCACGTCCATTCCTGCATCATGTAAAAAGAAAAATTGGAAACACGGGAGGCCACCGCCATGAGCGATGGCCTACTTATACGTTTTTCGGCCACTGATAATCCTTGGCACATTTCTTCGTTGCTGCCCTGAGTCTGGAGTGGTGGTAGCAAAACTGCGGCCGATGGGAGGCAGTAAGTGGCTGCAGAAGTCGTTGGTTGGGGCGCAAGCGAGTGGTGGGTGAAGGGTGGCTTTATTGTTGCTCCAGCATGTCACGGGGTAGGCGTGTATGTCCTACGGCATTCACATCAGCTTCAGTTGATGTTTAATAGCCGTCCTCTTCATCAGGAGTGGAGGCGTTGATGGAGTTCTTGAAGGTCGTGAAGTGGCTGTCCATAAGGGCTTCAGCTTTAGTTATCAAGACCTTTATGGGTAAACTATCGACATGGGGTATGGGAGCACATACAGGTTCAGGTAAACTGCGTACCCAAAGGGCACGAAGTAGGTTCACCTCCCGAGGAGAGCCGTCTGAGGTAGCTTGCAGGCGAGCGATGCAAGTCATTTCCCTGAGGGTGAGCGAAGCCCTTTGGTACCCCAACAGAAGTTGAGAGAGCGGAAAAATTTTTGCTATGCGGGAGGCTGGTGAAGTCGATTACTGCTGCAGAAGGTATGTTTTGATGGCGTTATACACTATTGGAGCATCGCATTGATCACAATGCCAGACGGATATTTACGGGAAGGTGTTCTCGAGTATCGCCGCGAGAAGATATGCTTCGGAGGTTGAGAGAGTCACGCCCTTGATGCGGAACTGGACTCCTGCCTGCTGAAACCAAGCAAGCGCCTCCCCGCTGGCGAACGACGAAAGTTTCAATAGGGCGAGAATGGGTGGGTTGAAGGCAAGAGGAGCGAGTCGACTTCCGGGGTCACCAATGTGACTGGCCGAGAGAGGCTGTGACTAAGAAGGCAGAACGAAAGTAACTGATTAACTTTCTTACAGAACACCAGCATATATATACATCAAGTCCAGGCAAGAAGGATATAAAACATAACAGACAATTTCATGTTCAACCGACGACCATTTCTGTTAATGTTTACCGGTAAGAAAAATAGACTTGTTTATTCAGGTCCTTATCAGTGCGAGGGGAGAGCGAAGATACAAAGCATCATATATAAAAAAAAAAAATTGTCGTTACTATGTACAATCATGTGGCAAACGGTTGATACACGTACATGAGCTTTTCTAAGGATTGTGACACCAATGTTTGACGGCTTTTAGCAGGTGCATTTCTGCCACCTCCGGTGATTTGACATTCCTGTGCGTTCTCTTCTTTAATCGGCAGAACTGACGTAGAAATCCCGGCTTCAAGGTGGACGCAGGAGAGATACCGCAGTCAATGCATCCTCGACATAGGCAGTTGTGGGAGCTTTGGAGCTCGTGGTGACATGTAGGAAGGCAGTTGCCAGGTAGGATATATTGTTTACCCTCTTTTTGGGCTGGTACTCCATTTCCCTCCATTTGATGAGGGGTCCTGCTGAGCTGCACTCCCTACGGTAGCTGAGTGTTAGTGGAGTTACTACTGAGGTTGGAGCAGGGGGTGATTTTATCCACCCACAAAAGATTGTAAGAATGCATATTTCAATTTTTTTCCTTGTGTGTGGTTAATTATTTAAATGTTCGAACCTCTCGTTGAGAGTGTGGTGTTTCCCGTCGGGGAATTTTATTAATTATTAATTGTTAATTGTTAATTGTTAGTTGTAAATTGCTAGTTATTAGTTATTAATTCTGATTGTTAGGTACTCATAAGGCTGACTGTTCAAAATTTTGTTGTTATTAAATATTGTTATGCTTTCTCAAGTGTTTTCGTTTCCACTGACCATTTTACTGCTGGTTATTGTTGTAAACACTGATCTCTCTTATCGTGCAATAAAACTTGCACCATGGCCCGACAAGGGTTGTAACATGTTTGGCGAACGTGACAGGATAGAGAGCTCAGGGTATCCGGTATTTTGGTCGGTGGAGAGACGCTCAGGTGGACTCTTCAATGTTCATTTTCTTTTTGTTTTAGTGTTGCCATTCTCCCCTGAAATTTTTTGTTTTGTTTTTGTTTTACGAAATGGAGGAATTGGTTTTTGATCCTGATGAATCTTTAACGTCAGTTGATATCCTCAAGTATTTGCCCATGCTAGGCTAGAAATAATTAGTTGAGTGTGCTAAGTTTTTGGGTATTCCGCTGTAGACGACGGACACCAGAGCAGAGATCTTGGTTAGGGATAAAAAAACAGGAGTTAGCAGAAGTTGAGAATTTAGAGAGTGAGGTATTTGGTGATAGTGAAGAGAGTTTGACTCAGGGTTTAGAAGAGGACAAAGTAAGTATGAGGGCTGGTCTAAATCTGTTTGATGATCCTCCTGTCGTAGGCACCATTTAGGAAGGTCCAGCAGATTTTCAAAGGGGGCCGGGTAATGTGTCCTCTAATCCGTTCTTGGCCCCCTCCCCTCCCCCTGACTCTGTACCCTTCAAATATCTGGCCCCTGTAAATGCATTGGATGACTCCAAGGAGTAGAAGGAATACAACCTTATTTGCAAATACATAGAGTTGCGAAAAATAGAGATTGAGGAGAACGAGCAGGTAAGGTGTCATGAGTTGGAGATTGCAAAATTAAATATAGAGAGGGCTAGATTGCAGGGGGCCAATTTGATAAGTTTGCTTAAAAATACTTTCCAAGATCGGTTTAATATATGTGCTGCACTAAAATTGGTGCCAGTGTTTGGTGAAAAGGATGTCCCCTAGTTCTTCAAGGCATTTGAGTGTGTGGTCTCCCGATTGTCTTGGCCCGCAGAAATGTGGACTGCATTAATCCAGTGTAGGTTATTTGGCATGGCAATAAGGGTGTAGAATGCCTTGGAGGAGGGAGTAGCTCGGGATTACCATAAGGTAAAAGCCTTGATTTTAAAGTCTTACGACTTGGTCCCTAAGGCCTACCACCTCTGGCTTTACAACTATATGGAACACCCTACGTAGTCTTTCATGGAGTTTGCGCATGTCAAGGGGGAACAGTTCGATTACTGGCTAAAAAGAAGTCAGATAGTCACTTTCGCTACGTTATATGAACTGTTGCTCCTTGGGGAGTTTAAGAAGGCCTGTAGCTGGAAGTTGAGAGTTCACCTGGAGGAAGTAAAAATTTTGAAATTGAGTAGTGCCGCTCAGCGGA